>NC_046154.1:162591702-162751702 GCF_011064425.1 Rattus rattus | reverse complement strand
TTCAATCCCCAGCAACACCACATGGTGGCTTTACACCCATCCGTAATGGGATCTGATGCCCTCTTCTGACACACAGCTGTACTTGCAGTTAGTAAAGCTAAGGTATAAATACTCAAATAAATCTTAAAAAAGAAAAAAAGAAAAAGTTGCAGTGTGATGCCAACATCAAAGTCAGGAGGATCAGAACTCCGACCTCGGGTTTGACCCTTATTAGTGATGATGTAAAACCGGTATCGTCTACTGTAACATTGGCGGTCCCCACAGACACATGATACGGACCATCATCATCTACGTATCTGCTCTCAGGCTCAGCTTCCCCATGTAAGACAGGGGATTGGTTGCTCAAGGCCACACAGCTAGGCATGCATTTCAGGACAGCAGCAGCTGCAGGGTCTTTTGTATTCACCAGCATCCTAGCTATTCGACTCTGTTCCCTACGAGCCTCTCTTCCAAATTGCCTATTTTGACTCTCCAAATCACCTGCAAGTAGTGTGTGTGAAGCAGGAGCGTGCGGGCGGAGATGCCACGCAGGAGGGAGGGAGGGAGAGAGGGAGGAGCGAGCGCAAGCGAGCGCTGGGGGCAAGTGAATGTTCAGGCATAATTCCAAAGTGCCCACTTGGTGGCGCCATACTCCCACATTCAGTGTGAATAGCATCAATCTGCCTCATAGAACAGCTTGAAAAGTTTCTTTTATTTATCTGTCTACCCAGTCGCTCACCGCATCTTTGCTAAGTGTGAAAACACGCATGACAGGCATGGGAGCTACAACCGTATAGACCACGTCTAAAATCATTTTAATATTTTTCCGATAAAGCTGCCTGCCTCCGTCTTAGGCTTGGAAGCCATCATATTGTGTAGTAAGGACACATTAGTTCATTCCTGTTTATGATTAAATCTGTTTCTCAGGGGATTGGGCTATGCCCCACCTGTTACCTTAACTACAGATGGTTCTGGACTGCCTGTCCCAGGAAGCCACAGCCATGTCTTTGTTTCAAAAAGGTTATTATGCCCACATAGCTTATGGCCACGTTGTTATGGCTGTGTTCCACTTCTGCCACCCCAGCTATTTGCCTGCCAAATCCTCCATTTGGAACCCCCTTCTCCTGATCTGTAAACATCTGATCTTACCCAGGTCCAGCGCTCATCTCTTGAACCCCACCCTTAGAGAGAAGCTTGTTTTAATTACTTTGGCTATCATGATTTGGGTCTGGTCTTTCTCCTCCAATCTGTGGAATTAACACTTCCCAGTTTCCGTGGGAATTTGACAGCTATGGGAGGACTATATTGTTCCATTTGTCCATCCACAACAAGCGCTCGGATAGGCCACCCTTCCCTTCGGTCTTCAGGTCTGTATTTAGCCTCCATTGACTCTCTGCCAATCCCTGGGAATGCTAGAATGGGAAAGACACTTGTGGAGACAAGAAACACATGATTGGTATCGATTTGGCGGGAGCTATTTGGTGACTGGTGTTTGCAAATGCCAGAAACCCTGCTCTGAATCTCCTGAAATAGTCAGGACCTTTCTCCTGTGTCGTCATAAAAAGGGAGAGCAAACTTTGCCCAGCAATTCTCCCAAGGCTCTGGTCCATGCCCTTGTTCCTCCAGAGGCTTCTGTGAGGCCATTCAGGTTGGTGGCAAGGATGTGACTGAGTCCATCCTATCCATGACTTTAGGCAAAGCCCTTCCTTTCCCTGTGCCCACGTTCCCATCTTCTGTAACCCCCAAAAACTGTTTTTCGGGTGTGGCAGAAAACACCCAGGAGTGAAGCTAGAAACCTGGACTCCATCCCCACATCTTGGTTTATTTCCCCGGGCTTCGCTCTTCGAATCTGTGGTAGATTAAGTACCACCCAACTCCAGGCATCCGGATTCACAAACCACCCCAGAAAGAAATGAGATAAGAGACAGCCATGTGCTTATCTGCTAGGGCTGCTGGGGCTGAGGACACCGTAAGCCTGAAGCTGCCGTAGCTTGAATGATGTCGTTTATGTGGTTAGATGGGGAGTTATCAGGTTACCCCTCACTTACATTGCAAAGGATGAGTGAATCCGTGGTCAGCCCTTCCAGAAACGTGTGTGTGTGTGTGTGGCAAAAGCCAGGGAGTTGGAGGGTATCTTGCCATTACTAACTGTATCAGTGCTTCTCAATCTGTGGGTCACGACCCTTTCGGGGTCACCTAAGACCATCAGAAAGCACAGATGTTTACATTACGATTCATAGCAGAAGCAAAAGTACAGATATAAAGCAATGGGAATAATTTTATGATTGAGGGTCACCATAGCTGTATAAAAGGTCACAGCATCAGGTGAGCTTCCCGATGCCCTTGAACATCACTGTAAGGTGCTCATATAATTTCTTTCTCACATAAATGCTTGCTGCCATGGTACCGTGCCAGGCCCTGGCTGGGCTAGCTAGACCCATAGAAAGGTTGCCTTCCTGAAAATGGATGGTTCAGTTTAGTTCTGGGTGTGTAAAATGAGGATTTTTGGCACCAAATATGTATAAACTGAGGACGTGTGCTGGAGGAGAGTTCTCATGGTAGCTATGAGGGCATTGTCTTAGGGTTTTACTGCTGTGAACAGACAGACACCATGACCACGACAACTCCTAACAGGGGCTGGCTTACAGGTTCAGAGGTTCGCTCCAGCATCGTCAGGGTGGGAGCATGGCAGAGTCCAGGCAGGCCTGGTTCAGGAGGAGCTGAGACTGAAGGCAAACAGAAAACTGGCTTCCAGGCAGCTAGGACAAGGGTCTTGAAGCCCACATCCACAGTGACACGCCTACTCTAACAAGGCCATACCTCTTAATAGTGCCACTCCCTGGGCCAGGCATATACAAACCATCGAAAGGATCTATCTGGAAGAGGCCAGAGCAGAGAAAATAAGAAATTAAATAGGGCCAGAAGGCTGGACCAGGCCATGGTGGGTGGGGCAGGGTGGCAGGGCAGGAGGGGAGAGAAGACAAAAGACAGATCAGAGCTGGAATAGCAGGGTTATAAGGGAATGGGAAGGGGTTGGGGATTTAGCTCAGTGGTAGAGCGCTTGCCTAGCAAGCGCAAGGCCCTGGGTTCGGTCCCAAGCTCCGAAAAAAAGAAAGAAAAAAAAAAAGAGAATGGGAAGCTGGAGGAGGAAAGCCCATGAGCTGGAGACATTGGGGGTGGTGTGTGAGGAGAGCTGAGAAGAGGTTCCAATCCCCACCCCCTCACCCCACCCCACCCCCCCACACACACACACACACTGAAGAAGCCAGGAGATCAGCCTGTGCTTTGGTATGCTAATAGGCGCCATACACAGCCTTTTGTCCCAAGTTTCTTTTGAACTCGACACTGAGAAAATAAATTCTCTTTTTTCTTTTCTTTTCCTCTTTTCCTCTTTTTTTCTTTTTCTTTCTTTCTCTCTCTTCAACCCCCTTCGAGGCAGGGTCCTACTGTGTGGCATAAGCTAACAGACCCACAGTCTTCCTGCCTCAGCTCTCGAAGGCTGCAATTACAGGCAAGAACCAACAACCGGGGGCGGGGGGTTTTATTTTTGTATATTTGGTTTGGTCTCTGCTCACAGTCTCTAGCACTTGGTAACTACTGGTAGCCAATACTATTCCTTCAACCTTATCAGCTAATATTGCAGGGTATGCTAGAGCGACAAGAAACAGCCCAGTAGGGCTGGAGAGATGGCTCAGTGGTTAAGAGCATTGACTGCTCTTCCAGAGCTCCTGAGTTCAATTCCCAGCAACCACATGGTGGCTCACAACCATCTGTAATGGGATGCTCTCTTCTGAAGTGTCTGAAGAGAACTACAGTGTAATAATATATAAATAAAATAAAAAAGAAAGAAAGAAACAGCCCAGTAGACTAGGGAGAAAGGCAACATAGACGTGGTTCCCTCCCAGCTGTCTTAGTTAGGGTTTCTATTGCCATGAAGAGCCACCATGACCACAGCAACTCTTAGAAAGGAAAGCAACCAACTGGGTCTAGATTACAGTTCAGGGGTTTAGTCCACTGTCATCACTGTGGAAAGCACGGCCGCAGGCAGGCAGACATGGCGCTGTAGAAATAGCTTAGAGTTCTACATCCAGATCAAAGGCAGCAGCAAGAGACAGTGACTGGGCCCGGCTTGAGAATCTGATATCTTTTTTTTTTTTTTTTTTTTTTTGGGGGAGCTGGGGACCGAACCCAAGGCCTTGCGTTTGCTAGGCAAGCGCTCTACCACTGAGCTAAATCCCCAGGACCCTGCTCTCCAGTGTCACATTTCCTCCAGCGAGGCCACACCTTTGCCAGAAGGCCCATACCTCTTGACAGTGCCACTCCCCATGGGCCTGTGGGGGCCATTTTCCTACAAAACTCCACGCCAGCATTCAAGGGCAGGTATTACTGTCTGTCAGGCTAATTACACAGGCGCTGAGCTGGAGGTGCAACAGGGGCCTCGGTATTGGCCTGAGTTCAGTCCACGGGGACCCTGAACTCTAAGAATAGCCAATGTGCTACCAACATGCCTCTGGCAAAGAGAGTTCTCTCAGTTGAATAAGCTCCTCGGTTCTCAGGAACGAATCCTAGAAACAGAGCTCCTTAAGCTCAGCCTGTCAGTTCTTGTTGCAAAACACCAATAATGTCAGCCGTAGCTGGGTTCTCACTTTTCAAGCAAATTCACCACTTGGGCTGAAATGACACACTGTTGGAAATAAGGCCAGAAGAGACTAGTTTGCGTAGGTCCAAAATAACCCTAGAGCTAGCCCACCTTCTATTCTTTAATTTGCTCATTTATTTGACCAAAAAATAAAAAAGGTATTTACTGAGTGCTTGCCCTATAGTGAGCCCTATGCTGGGGACAGAGCAGACAGGAGCAGCAGCTAGCTCGTAATAGAGCAAGTGCCAAAGGAAATCCAAAACTCAAATACTCAACACAGGCCAGCCATGTGCCACACAAGCCCATCCAGCCAAGCTTAGCTAGGTATTTAGAAGTAGCCTCCACTAAGTACTCAGTTCACAGCAGTTCTTGGTGGTGCACTTGTCTGGCCTGCCCAGGGCCTTGGGTTTGTGAGGTCCGAGTTGATCCTCTTCCAGGACCTCTTGAATAAGACTCATGGAGACGGGGTTGGGGAGTAAGCTCAGAGGTAGAGCGCTTGCCTAGCAAGCGCAAGGCCCTGGGTTCGGTCCCCAGCTCCGAAGGGGGAAAAAAAAAAAAAGACTCATGGAGACAGCGATTGCCACAATAGCAAGAGGAATTTAATTCCAGCATGTCGGGGTCCTCACACTTCAAGGGGAGACGACCCTGAGCGGATTTTAACAGGGGATTATATAGCTTACAAACAACTGGGGCAGAATTCAAACAATGGTAACTAGGCAACGTACTGTGCACATTTGGTGGGGCGAAACAACTTTCAGATCAGACTCGGTGTACCGTTCAAGACTTTCCCAAGGGAGGGGGGGAGTTGGTTGGAAGCCACAGGTAGCTTTGTGTGACAGTTTGGCTTGTAACTGTTCCAGGACCTAAACCAGCTTTTTTTTTCTTCCTGGAAGGGATGGGTCCTTGTGCTCAGAGGTTTGTGGTGGAAATTTTCCCACTGGCCCTAGATTGGCCCCTACTCTGGCTCTTTTAGGCTCAACCCAGCACGTAAAAAGAAAGAAGTCAGATGTGTCATTTGGAACACAGGACGGCTCCAGGCGTCGGGGGGGGGGGCGGGAGCGGGGGGGGGGCGGGAGGCCGGGAGGCGACACAGGACGGGGTTCACGCCTGCTCAGTATTGCTGCATTTTAAGACTTCGAAATGCAGTACATTGTACAAACATAAATTGCACACTCAAAAATGGCCTAAGATGGTAAGCTTTTATGTTATTCATATTTTTTTAAAGATTTGTTTATGTACTATGTATACAGCATTCTGCCTGCACCTATGCCTGTGGCCAGAAGAGGGCGCCAGATCTCTTCATAGATGGTTATGAGCCACCATGTGGTTGCTCGGAATTGAACTCAGAACCTCTGAAAGAGCAGTCAGTGCTCTTAACCACTGAGCCATCACTCCAGCCCACATATTTTTCTATGATGAAAATTATGGAGTTAGGGATTTGATTTCATGGTAGAGCATTTGATGGGCATATGCAAATTTCTATGGTTAGATGAACATTTTAATGAGGGACACTTAAAATTGTGTCTTCAACTTAAAAAGCACAACGTGTTTGTAACAATTAGTAATTGTGGTAACTCACAGGTGCGAACTGTTTTTTACAGAGAATAGGGTATGCTGGCTAGTTTTATGTCAACTTGACATAAGCTACAGTCATCTGAGAGGAAGCACCCCAATTGACACAAGGTCTCCATAACTCCAGGCTGTAGGCAAGCCTTGATGTGGGAAGGCCCAGCCCATTGTGGACGGTGCCACCCCTGAGTTGGTGGTCCTGGATTCTATAAGAAAGCCAACCAAGCAAGCCATGAGGAGCAAGCCAGGAAACAGCACTCCTCCATGGCCTCTGATTCAGTTCCTGCCTCCAGGTTCCTGCCTTTTGAATTATCGCCTTAATTCCTTCTATGATTCATTTAATTTTTCTTAATTCACTTCTATGAGCAGTGATATGAAGTGTAAGTAAAGTAAACCCTCCCCTCCCCAGGTTGCTATTGGTCCTGTGTTTCACTGCAGCAATAAAAACCCTAAGACGGAGAGGGCTTGGGCACTTTAAGCCACGTCCTGGCTGGCCTCCAACTGGTGGCTGTTAGGTCTCAAACCTGGGACAAACACCTAATTGACATGTCAAAATAGACTCTGGAATCCCTACCTGTTAGAGGGTCCTCTCCAGGCGGACATACTCCAGCCCTTACCCTGGACACTCCAGCCCAGGAGTGGAACTGCCCTTTCCTGATTGGCTCTTCCCTACATAATCCAGTAGTTTTAGCTAGGTGTTTCCTCCTGCCTTTTACTTCTTGACCAGTCCCTTGGTTTAGGTCGCCCTCTCCATCACTGGTTCCTCTCTTGCTCTCCCTGCCCCTCTCTCATAGGGCCTGGCTCAGTCTGGCCACGGTCATTCTGGATTCTCCCAGATATCTGTTTCTGCCTCTTCCTCTATATTTCCTTATATTTATAATAAAAACCTCAAGCCCTAAGGAGCAGCCATGTCCTCCTTTTATTTCTTTGTTTTTTTCATTTAGTGACAACCATGCCTCAGCCTCCACAGTGCTGGAATTAAAGACACAACACCATGCTGGCTCGCCCTGCTAAATGTCTTACTATGAGAAAGCAACACTAGGTAATGAAACTGCTAGGCAAGTTCACTCAGACCTGTTACTCTAACATTCAGAAGCCTAAGGCAGGAAGAAGATCCAGAGTTCCGGGTCAGCCTAGACTACATAGGAAGAAGCTGCCTCCAAAATCTGCAGGCAGTGAGGAGAGGAAGAGGATGTAGTTTATGGCAGAGTGTGTACAGAGCCATGGAACCCTGGGTTTGAGCCGTTCTGTAGGTGCTTAAAAGTAAAGGAAGAGCCCTGCTGGCTGAGCCCTCTGGACCAAGCCAATCTGCCCTGAGCAGCCCGCCATCCCTGGGGGACTCCCATTCTCCCACTGCTTATCCTGCACCTCCGTCAGACTCCTGAATCATATAGGTAAGTTTCCCTTCCCCCATCCATCTTCCCTGTTGGCTGAGCCCAAGCCAAGCTGCCAGAGCAGCCTGCCATCCCAGGGGGACATCCATTCTCTTGCCACCTCTCTGCCCACCTTCATTGGACCCGAGGCTCCATACAGAACTGTAGGTCCAGAACCATACAGCCCAAAGATATTCATCAGAAGCCTGCTACACCACCACCTTCAAGGTTCACTCCCCTCCCAATACCCACTACAACAAAAACATCCAGGAACCCAAACCGTCTAGATTGCTAAAGTTCCATAAAAAACACAATCAACAAAAGCCAGGGCAATAGGACACCTCCAAAGCACAGCTACCTCACTACAGCAAGCTCTGGATATCCTAGCACAAATGAAACACAAGAAAATTACCTTAAATCCAATCTTTTATACAGATGATGCAGGCTGTAAATGAATGAATCTCTTAAAGAAATACAGGAAAATACAATTAATCAGGGAAAGGAAATGAGTAAAACTGGGCAAGACCTGAAAGTGGAAATAGAAGCAATAAAGAAAACACAAACTAGAGCTTCCAGGGACTAAGCCACTACCCAAAGACTATACATGGACTGACCCTGGGCTCCAACCTCATAGGTAGCAATGAATATCCTAGTAAGAGCACCAGTGGAAGGGGAAGCCCTTGGTCCTGCCAAGACTGAACCCCCAGTGAACGTGATTGTTCGGAGGAGGGCGGTAATGGGGGGAGGATGGGGAGGGGAACACCCATATAGAAGAGGAGGGGGAGGGGTTGGGGGATGTTGGCCTGGAAACTGGGAAAGGGAATAACAATCGAAATGTAAATAAGAAATACCCAGGTTAATAAAGATGGAGGAAAAAAAGAAAAAGAAAACACAAACCGAGGGAATCCTAAATAAGGGAGGAGAACAGGAACAACAGATGCAAGCATCACCAACAGAACACAGGAAATGGTAGGAAGAATCAATCACCTCAGACATGGAAGAAATAATCTAAGAAACTGATACATCAGTCAAAGACAATCTTAAAGCTAAAAAATCCCTGACACGAAATGCCCAGGAAATCTGGAATACCATGAAAAGACCTAACCTAAGACTAATGGAATAGGAGAAGGTAAAGAATCCCAGCTTCAAGGTCCAGAAAATATTCTCAACAAAATCATAGAAGAAAACGTTCCTAACCTAAGGAAAAAGATGCCTATGAACACACAAGAAGCTTACGGAACCCCAACTAGACTGGACCAGAAAAGAAAATCCTCCCAACACATAATAAGCAAAACATGAAACCTACAGAACAAAGAAAAATATTAAAAGTGGTAAGAGAAACAGGCCAGGGAACACACAAAGACAGACCTATCAGAATCACATCCGACTTCTCAACAGACTCTAAAACCTGGGCCTGGACAGATATCCTGCAACCTCTAAAAAGGCACAGGTGCCAACTTAGACTACTGTATCCAGCAAAACTCTCAATCACCATAGAGGGAGAAAAAAAGTGATATTTCAAGACAAGTTCAAATTCCAATAGTGCCTATCCACAAAACCATCCCAACAGAAAACACTAAAAGGAAAACCCCAACCAAGGAAGGATAACTACAGCCAAGAAAACGCAGGAAATGTGTTATTCCATACCAGCAAAAAACAAGGAAATCACACACACACACACACACACACACACACACACACACACACACCACCACCACCACCACCACCAAAATACAAAATAACAGGAAATAACAATCACTGGTCATTAATATCTCTCAACATCAATGGACTCGATCCCCCAATAAAAAGACACAGGCTAACAGAATGTCTGAAAACAGGATCCATACATTCTGCTGTATGAAAGACTCAAACCTCAGCAGTAAGTTTTCCAAGCAAATGGACCCAAGAAGCAAGCTGGAGTAGCCATTCTAATAGCTAATAAAATTAGAACCAAAATTAATCAAAAGAGGCAGGGAAGGGCACTTCATACTCACCAAAGGGAAAATCTACCAAGATGATATCTCAATTCTGAACATCTATGCCCCAAACGCAAGAGCACCCACATTTGTAAAAGAAGCATTGCTGAAGCTTAAATCACACATCAAACCCCACACATTAACAGTGGGAGACTTCCACACCCTCTTCACCAATTGACAGGACATCCAGACCAAAACTAAACAGAGAAATAATGAAACAGGCAGACATTATGAGTCAAATGAACCTAACAGACATCTATAGAATATTTCACCCAAACACAAAAGAACATACCTTCTTCTCAGCACCTCAATGACCCTTCTCCAAAATTGACCATATAGTCAGTCACAAACCAGCCTCATTAGATACCACAGATTAAAGGTGGACTTCGACAACAACAGAAACACTGGAAAGCCTACACACTCTTGGAAACTGAAGAACTCTCTACTCAGTGATCTCTGGGCCAGGAAGAAATAAAGAAAGAAATTAAAGACTTTCTAGAATTCAATGAAATTGAAGGCACAACATACCCAAATTTATGGGACATAAAAAGCATGGCTGAGAGGAAAGTTCATAGCACTGAGTGGCTTCATAAAGAAATTAGAAAGTTCTCATAACGGCAATTTAAAACTACACCCGAAGGCTCTGGAAAAAATAAAAAGAAGACGCGAAGCAAGCACACCAAGGAGGAGTAGAAATCAGGAAATAATTAAAATCAGGGCTGGAGTCAGCCAGTTAGAAACAAAGAAAGCAATACAAAGATGCAAGGAAACCAAGAGCTGGTTCTTTGAGAAAATCAACAAGATAGATAAACCCTTCGTCAAACGAACCAAATTCCAGAGAGACAGTATCCAGTAGGTGGAGGTGTCGCATCGCTAATTGGTTCTTGATTGTGTCAATAAATAGGGCAGAAGCCAATCACTGGGCGAAAGAAAAAAGGTGGGATTTCCGGGTCCCTGGAGGAGGGCGGGGATGAACTAGAGATGGGTTTGCTGCCAGGCTTTGGGGAGAGGAGGATGTGTGCCAAATAAGCCTGGAAGCGGCATAGCTGATGAGTTTAGGGCTACGCCCTGCAATTGTGTTATCTGGCTGGTTTTAAAACAGTAAGGCTGTCTGATGTTTTCCATTCATCCTTAAAGTAGACTGGAAGAAGATGGGAGCAGCCGGGGAAGAACTCGGCAGGCTTTGGAAAGGGTGGATCAGGCAAGAATCCAACTCCGGGGAAGAGATAACCAGGTGGAGCACGGGCAGGCTAGAGCGTGGCCCCAGGCAAAGGAGCAAGCATTTTTTTTTTTTTAAATCACGTGCAACAGTATCCAAATAAACAAAATCTCTAACAAAAGGGGAGACCTGACCACTGAAGAGATTCAAAGAATCATTAAGTCTTACTTCAAAAACCTGTGCTCCACAAAATTGGAAAATCTTAATGAAACAGACGATTTTTTTTAGACAGATACCACTTTAAAAAAAGTTAAATCAAGATCAGGTAAACAATTTTAAACAGCCTCATAACGCCTAAAGAAATAGAAGCAGTCATTAAAAATCTCCAAAAAGAGCCCAGGGCCAGATGGTTTGGGTGCAGAATTCTACCAGACATTCCAAGAAGAGCTAATCCCAATATTCCTCAAACTATTCCATAAAATAGAAACAGAAGGAGCACTGCTAAACTCATTCTATGAGATCTCAGTCACCCTGATGCCTAAACCACAGAAAGACTGAACAAACAAAAAACTTCAGACCGATTTCTTTTATGAACACTGATACAAAAATACTCAATAAAATACTTGCAAGCCGAATCCAGGAACACATCAAAGACATCATCCATCAAGGTCAAGTAGGCTTCATCCCAGGGATGCAGAGATGGTTCAATATACAATAATCAACACAATCTACCATATAAACAGACTGAAAGAAAAAAATCACATGATTATCTCATTAGGCACTGAAAAGCCTTTGATAAAATATAGCACCCCCTCATGCTAAATGTATTAGGGAAATCAGGGTTACGGGGCACATACCTAAACATAATCAAAGCAAAATACAGCAAGCCAGTAGCCAACATCAAACTAAATGGAGAGAAACTTAAAGCATTTTCACTAAATGGAAATTTCCACTAATTTCCACTAAATCAGGGGCAAGACAAGGTTGCCCACTCTCTCCCTATCTATTCAGTGCAGTACTTGAAGTTCTAGTCAGAGCAATTAGACAACTAAAGGAGATCATGGGGATACAAACTGGAAAGGAAGAAGTCAAAAGTATTGCAATTTGTGGTGTGAGGTCCGAGTTGAACCTCTTCCAGGACCTCTTGAATGAGACTCACAGAGACAGTAATCGATGCAAAAGCAAGAAGAGTTTAATTCCGGCATGTCAGGGTCATCTCACGTCAAGGGGAGACTACCCTGAGCGTACTCTAACAGAGAGTTATATACCTTGTAAACAATTGGGGCAGATTTTGCACAATGGTAACTAGGCAGGGTACAATGTGCATTTGGTGGAGTGAAACAACTTTCAGATCAGACTCAGTGTACCATTCAAGACTTTTCCCAAGGGGGGAGTGGTCGATTGGAAGCCACAGGTAGCTTTGGGTGACAGTTTGGCTTGTAGCTGCTCCAGGAACTAAGCCAGCTTTAATCTTCCTGGAAGGGATGGGTCCTTATGCTTGGAGGTTTGTGGTGGGAATTTTCCCACTGACCCCAGATTGTCCCCAACTCTGGCTCTTTTGGTGGATGATATGATAGTATACATAATCAACCCCCAAAATTTGACCAGAGAACGCCACAGCTGACAGACACCTTCAGCAAAGTGGCCTGATACAAAATCAACTCAAAGAAATCAGTAGCCCACCTTTATAGAAATGATAAGTGGGCCCAGAAAGAATTTAGGGAAACAACACTCTTTCTAAAAGCCACAAGTAATAGAAAATATCTTTGTGTAACTCTAACCAAGCAAGTGAAAGACCTGTATGACAAGGACTTCAAGTGCCTGAAGAAAGAAATCGAGGAGCATAGCCAAAGATGAAAAGATCTCCCATGCTCATGGATCGGTAGGATTAAATAGTGAAAACGGTCTCATCTTACCAAAAGCAATCTTCGGATTCAATGCAATCCCCACCACCACCATTTTTAATAGCTCTTGAAAGGGCATTGCAACATAAAATCAGATACACTAAGAAGCCTCACAGAAGAGAGTGGGAAATAGCTTTGAATGCATTGGGACAGGAGACAACATCCTGAACAGAACACCAATGGTTTGGGCTCTAAGATCAACAATTGATAAATGGGACCTCAGGAAAATGCAAAGCTTCTGTGAAGCAAAGGGCACTGTCATTAGGACAAATCAGCAACCTACAGAGTGGAAAAGCATCTTCACCAACCATACATCTGACAGAGGGCTAATACCCAAAATTTGCAAATAACTCAAGAAGATGAACACCCACGACCCAAATGACCCAATTTAAAGATGGGGCACAGAGCTACACAGAGAATTCTCAACAGAGGACCCCTGAATGGCAGAGAAGCACTTAAAGAAGCATTCGAAGTCTTTAGTCATCAGGGAAATGCAAATCAAAACAACTCTGAGGTTCAATCTTACACCCATCAAAATGGCTAAGATTAAAAAAATAAATCATGAGATAGCACGTGCTGGTGAGGAGGTGAAGCAAGGGGAACACTTTTCCATTGCTGGTAGGAGTGTAAACTTGTATAACTGCTTTGGACATCAATTTGGTGGTTTCTCAGAACACTGGGAATAGTTTTACCTCAAGACCCAGCTATACCACTCTTAGGCATGTACCCAAAAGGTGCTCCAACATCCCACAAGGACACTAGCTCAACTCTGTTCACAGCAGCTTTGTTGGTAATATTCAGAAACTGGTGACAGCCCAAATGTTCCTCAACTGAAGAATGGATAAAGAAAAATGTGGTACGTCTACACAAGGAATGTTATTCAGCTGTTTAAAAAACCAGGGCATCGTGAATTTTGCAGGCAAATGGATGGAACTTGAGAATATCATCCCGAGTGAGGTAACCCACTTCCAAAAGGACATTCTTGGTATGTATTCACTTATAAGTGGATATTACCCATAAAATACAGGTACCATGTTACGCCCCACAGAACCAAAAGAAGCTAAACAAGAAGGAAGACCCAAGAGAGGAAGCCTGAATCTCACTTAGAAGGGGGAATAAGCATAAGAGGCAGATGGAGGGAGGGAACTCAGGGGTTGGGGAGGATGGGAGAGTTCAGGATCAGGTGTGGGGAAATACAGGTGAGATGACTCGGTGGCCATGAAAATCTGCAACTGACAGGGGTGGATAGGTAGTGAAAGACCCTCAGAGAGAATCTTCCTCTCAGGAGGGAGATCCTCAAGCCCAATGACCAGTCCGAGTCCACAGGCTGCAATCTGCAAGAGGATTTTTATTGATCAGGATACACAGGCATCTGTGGGCGTCCCAGTCAATTCGGAAGACTGGCGTGCCTAGCAGACCAGGGACGGGTTTTTATAGGGTATTGGGGAGCAGAAGCAGGCTTACAGAAGCAGATGCATGGTTGGTGGATTCAAGTGAGGCGCAGATGTATGGTTACACCCAATTGGCTATTCAAATGAGGTTGTCACACAGCAAGAGAATACGTGTAGGTTGGGGCGTCCGGAATGTCAGGGGCTAAGGGCTTATCTCTTGTTAGGTGGCCCATAAAGCAATATCAATAATTTAGACTGGTTTCTGTATTTTGTTTTCTTTTATGATCTGTTTCGTCTAAATGATGGGTCAGCTTGTCCCACAAAGCTTGGACACATCTGAACTTTCCCAGGCTTATTTTAGTTCTGAGTCTGTGTATCTAAAAACTTACTTTTTACTTCTATAGTTGAGGGCCTTGGGCTTGTACAATTCCCTTTCTGGGAGGGGGTCTTTCAGTAGGGGGCATCTCCAGGAGAAGACAAAGGCCTGGGATAAGGGAAGCGCCCAAGAATCGATGGGGGTGGCCTTAGCTGTGACTCACAGCATTGGGGATATGGGACCTGAAGAGGCTACCTCCTATATCCAGAACAGAACCCCAGTGGAGTGACAGAGACAGCAACCCATAAAACTTTTCAACCCAAAATTTATCCTATCTACAAGTAATGCAGGCATGAGGATGGAAGCAGAGGCTGAGGGAATGGCCAACCAATAACCATCCCAACTTGAGACCCATCCCATGGGCAAGCACCAATCCCTGACACTATTAATGATACTCTGCTGTGCTTGCAGACAGGAGTATATTGTCCTCTGAGAGGCTTCACCCAGCAGCTGACTGAGACAGATACAGACACCCACAGCCAAACAGTAGATAGAGCTTGAAGACTCTTACGGAAGACTAGGAGGAAGGATTGTGGGTCCCAAAGGGGATAGGAACTCAGAGTCAACTAACCTGAACCCTTTGGGTTCTCACAGTCTGAACCACCAACCAAAGAACATACAGGCTGGACCTAGGCGCCCCTCCCCATATGTATCAGATGGGCAGCTTGTTCTTCATGTGGGTCCCAAACAACTGGAACCGGGCTATCACAAAAGCTGTTGCCTGTATGCGGGATATGTTTTTCTACCTGGGCTGCCTTGTCTGGCCTCAGTGGGAGAGGAAGTGCCCAGCCTCGCAGTAACTTGAAGTGCCAGCGGGTAGGGGGGGAGTCTAACTAAGGGGGCCTTACCCACCCAGAGAAAGGGAGGGGGCTTGAAGGATTGGGGGAGGGGGTGCCCGGGAGGGAAGCAGTGAGCCGGACGTAAAGTGAATTTTAAAAATTAAAAAAGAAAAATAAAGAAATATAAGGTGGCTGGAGAGATGGCTCAGTGGTTAAGAGCACTGACTGCTCTTCCAGAGGTCCTGAGTTCAATTCCCAGCAACCACATGGTGGCTCACAACCATCTGTAATGGGATCCGATGTCCTCTTCTGGTGTGTCTTAAGACAGCTACAATGTGCTCGTACACATTAAATAAATAAATCCATATATATATGGAAACTCCTTTAAAAACTAAATTTAATCTAAAGGTTAAGATAAACCTCCCACAGATGTCTCCACTTGTCATCTCTTAGTCCATGGAACAACGCGGAAAATGGAGTGGTGGTACGGGATTTTAACTCTGGAGTCCCAAGAACTTTAGAATTCCAAGTTCTTCCTTTGTCTCCAAGAAGCCACTGTCCAGGGTCATTATTTGCATGCGGCCTCGCCCACCTCTTGCAAGTTCCCCGCCCCTTTCCCTTGGCGCCTGCTAATGACGTCAGGCAGGCGCCCGCGCCTGCGCGTTGTTCCTCTACGTGGAGCTCATAGCCTCTCCCAGCGACCAGGTGTCTTGTTCGCGCTGGGTTCAAGCCGAACATCATGAACCGCAGCCGCCAAGTGACCTGCGTGGCCTGGGTCCGCCGCGGCGTGGCCAAAGAGACGCCAGACAAGGTGAGGTTTGTGTGTGGGGAGTCGCCTCCGGATGCCCGCGGGCTCGGCCCCGTCTGGGGACGCACGCGCCGGGCTTGAGCCACTGGATGGGACCTGCTAAGGTTGGCCGGACTGTAGCCACGTGAGGTGTAGCCACGGAGTGTGGCTCTGTTGCCCAGGGCGAGTAGAGACAACGCGCTCCTTCCTGTCAGGAGCTGGAACCCTGATCCCACCCCCTAGATGCGCGAGCACGTGGACTCTGTGCACTGGGAAGGGGCGGGGGTGCTTGCTGCTTAGGAGTTTCTTACGCTGATCCAGATAAAACGTTCTGGGGCAGAGGGAACAAGGTGTCAGTGTGACACATTATGAAGGAAGTCATACAAAAGCTGGAGACTGTGGCAAAGGGGGCGGTTACTCAACCGGTTTTGTTCATTACACTAGGTGTTTTCTGCAAGCGAAGCGGAGCCTAGAGTTCCGGGATATGTTGGAGCGAAATAGGGCAAAGCCCTGGTTTTTTGCACTTGACTTTCGGGATGGCGGGGGGCGGGGGGAGGTGTAAGTGTCCTGAAAGAAGTGAAGAGGTTGCTGTGATAGACACGGGGTGGCCTGAACATGAATTTACATGCGATGAGGGATGGAAATACTTAGAGGTGTAAATTCCGCTAGAGTACAGATAGTGTTTAGTCACTGTTTTTCTTCGGTGTTTTGCCAACAGCAAACAATCAGTATATATTTATAGCATAGGGACAACAAATCACCTCATTAAAATTTCTCCAAAAGGAAATTGTTTTTATTTTTAAGGGGACATCCACAGCTTTCGAAGAATTAGGAGAGTCTTAAAAATCCCTAGTTCTCATGTGCCAACCCCAAGCAATACAAATATTCATGTGTTCATGTGTTTGTGTATGTGTGCTCTGTCTGACTGAACCCAGAGCTAGCTAACTGTGATAGAGTGGCTAGCCAAAGCACCAGGAATTCTGTCTCTGTAGTCCTCAGGGCTGAGATTATAGGTGTGCTCTACACTACACCTAGCTTTTAAGTGGATTCTGGGATGGAATTTAGGTTCTTATGCGTGCTCAACAAACACTTTACTGATTGACCTACCCATTCCCAGTGTTTTTCAGTCTTTAATTTCTGGATCTTTCTCAGGCAGAATTGAATGTCATTCTCAGGAAAATTCTTGTATCACAGAATCCTTTGTTGTTGTTTTGGAGACCGGGTGTCATTCTGTAGCCCACGGTGGCCTCAGACTTATGGCAATCCTCCTGCTTCAGCTTCCTAAACACTGGAGTCAGAGGTGCGAGCTACTGAGGATCTGGAGCAATTGATTCACCTTCAGTCCTGGAGCTTTGCCATTATGGCCAACCCACACTGTGGGCTTCAGTAGATAAACAATACCAAACCAGTGTTGGCCTTTCCAAGCTTAATGTCGTAGTGTTAGGGTCTTTTCTTTTCTCCAGACAGGGCTCACTCTGTAGGCACGGCAGGACTGGAACTCACAAAGATCCGCCAGCCTCTGCCTCCACTACCGCCTGGCCCTTAGGTGTGTTAAAGGCATTGAGTCGCTGTTTAGGTGAGGGGATGCCAGTTTTGAAAAGAATAGCCTTAGTTTTTGAACTCCATTAGAACAAAAGATAAACAAGTGGGAAATGTTACTGGAAGTTGGGAAAATAGAGCTGGAATTCAAGATTGGGGGAAGTTGGCGGGGAACTGGTTCCCTGAAAGAGTCTATTTACATTTGGCAGGGATGTTGGGGAAAAAGCAGAGGACCAATGTTATGTGGTTTGTTAATAGGTGACCTCTAGCAAGAGAGGGAGGCGCCCTTGGAGTCTGGGGTAGTTGGAAGAAAAATGGCCACCACAGATCCATTTTCCAAAAGCCAGCCTATTTGAATATTGAGGAAGGTAGAGGAGCAGAGTGAACATGACCTCTGAACAGCGTTAGGTGGGAGGGGTCTTTATACAAGCCCCGCCTCCTTAAATTTAGAGCCTAGATCAATGTGTGAGATGTCTTGATGGCTCTTGGTTAACATTTGCCTGAAGACCCAGTTCAAAGGCTTCCGATGATGTGTGTAAATATGCTCTAATGAAGTGCTTGCTCCCTCGTAGGTAGAGCTAAGTAAAGAGGAAGTGAAACGTCTCATTGCTGAAGCAAAAGAAAAGTTACAGTAAGTGATTTCAAGTAGTTTCCAAGTGTTGCTGACTGTGGTCAAGTCCAGGTGAAGTTGTGTCATGTGCCTGTTGTTAGGAGGTGCCATCAGGGTGACGTCTTTTTCCTCTCTGTTTCACTCAGAGAGGAGGGTGGGAGTGAGGAAGAGGAGGCAGGCAGTCCTTCAGAAGATGGCATGCAGAGAGCCCAGACCCAGGCCCGCCCTACGGAGCCGCTGGAGGATGGGGATCCACAAGACGACCGTACACTGGACGACGATGAGCTGGCAGAGTACGACTTAGATAACTATGACCAAGAGGACAACCCAGGTGGGAAGTGGCTCACCTCCGCTGTGTCTGCCCATAGCGCTCCAGGTCCTGCTGCCTTATCCACAGCTTTCGTCTCTGACTCTCCCTGGGGTCAGGTCCGATGATTTGGCTCAAGATTTGGACTTGTTTCCTAAACTGGTTTAGAGGGAAGCTCGGATCCACTGGTCTAAGGTATAGCTTTGAGATCTAAGGAGACCGTCTACTTGATGGCACGGGTCGTGACCATCTGACTGACGTGTGAGCTCCGTGCAGCTCCAGCACTGTTGTTGGGGATAATGAGGAGAGGCAGCCTGGTTGGCAGGAGCGGGCTGAGGCACAGCAAGGGCAGTGACCCAGTAGGAAGCCGGGGAGTACAGCACTGAGAAAGCCGCTTGTGCAGCACAGGAGGCAGAGCAGTGAGTGTAAAGAACCGGTAGACGCTGCAGTTCAGTTCCTGGCCTTCTGTGTGGTCTCCAGCGTTGTCACTCTGAGGGGGTTATGAGCTCTATAACGTGTGACTCCGAACCTGGAGTCCTTGTGGACTCTGGAACCTTGTGGGATTCTCAGAATTCAGCAACTCCCAACTTAAAACACCCGAAAAACAAGTGAGCTGGCACATAAAACAAACATCAGCTCAGTTGTTTCCGCTGTTGCTGCAGCTGAGTGAAGTCACCACACCACTCTGTTCTCCGATTTCAGTGGGCGAGGGTGGTCTGCAGAAGCGTGTTGTTCCTTACGTAAAGGAGAACACACAGCAAGTACCGGAGAAGGTGCTTTTCTCATCCCATGTGTTCTCTTGATCTCCTGTGCCTTTTGGCTGCTGCTGCTGCTCCGACCCTCTTTCCTCGGGCGGTGTCACCATCCTCAGCTTCACTGCCCCACCAAGTAATGGACACGATTACAGTACTGCTGGGCTGTGTGGCAGGCACTGTGGGGTCGGGTGCTGTTCCTTTTCATAGGAGCTTGGATTTGGTTTGCTTTCCATTTTGGCCCTACCATTTGCTCCCCACCAGCCAGAAATAATGCCATCACATTATAAATCCTTGGTTTAGGTCAGAACTCAGAGGATTTAATCCCTTCATGGAAGGTTGTCATCTGGCCACCCATTCCCTAACACAGAGCCTTTAAAAGATAGGTCAGATCCAAACCATGGCGTCACCCTAGGTCCACGCGTGGCTGCCCTTGCAAAGGTAGTGTAAAGCTTCCCTTTTGAGTTTTGTGGCGCGCACAGTTGTGTGACTATGAGAGCCCTGCCCGCAGAGCAGCCTAGCTGACTGTGAAGCCTGCCGTCTTAGTTTTTAACTAACAACTGGTTTGTTGATAACTGTTTTGGGGAACACATTTTTTTCAAAATACTCAAAGCTACCTCTCTTTGCCTTCTAATTATATGGGACAAGGTAGAAAATCTGAACAGAGCTGTAATGCTTTCTAAAAAGGTTAAATTCTTGGTTTAATTCTTTCATTCAAAGATTGTGACTTCCAAGACTTAGGAATTCATCCCACATGTCAAATAGAAATGACGTGGGAGTTTGTACAGCTTCCTCTATTAATAGAGCAGTATGGTTGGTAATACAATAGACCCAAGCCAAAAACTAGAAGTCTTGGGGAAAAGTTTTGTCAGGGTGATTTTTAACTTTTCTGTTTTGATGGGTGGATTCTGATTACAGATGCTGAGACCATTGGCGAATCTCTGTTGGGGCTTACGGTCTATGGCAGTAACGATCAGGATCCATACGTCACCCTCAAAGACACGGAACAGTATGAGCATGAAGACTTCTTGATTAAGCCGACCGACAACCTCATTGTCTGTGGCCGTGCCGAACAAGAGCAGTGTAACTTAGAGGTGCACGGTGAGTAGAGGAAATGCCCACTAGAAAGCTTTCCGCGGGTGCTAAAACAGGGCAGGGCACACTGCTGCGCACCTCATGAGTTGGTAACACACCACGTTTACACCGTACATCCTGTGCTGGTCATTCTAGGCATGTAGCATCTAGAGATGGGTCCCTGGGGAAAGGGGTTCTTGTTTTTATTTCTTTGTGTGTGATGTTCTGGCTGAATGTAACTGTGTGCTGCATTGTGTAAATGCTTGGTGCCCAGAGAAACCAGAACAGGGTGTTAGCTCCCTGGAACTGTAGTTACAGACAGTTGTGAGAAGCCATGGGCACTGGGAGTTAGGACCCGGGCCTCTGCAAGAGCAACAGGTGACCTTGTCCTGCATTGTTTTCTTGTTTGTTTTAGCTACTTGAGATAGTTTCCTTCACAGAATATTCTGTTTTCTTAACACAGAACTACCACTCTTTTTAAAGATTTATTCACTGTATACATTTACCCGAAGGTCTATTTGTGTACCAGGAGTGTTGTACTTCATAACTTTCTTAGGAATCACAATGTAAATATCTGTGTTTTCCAATGATCTTAGGCGACCTCTGTGAAAGAGTCATTTGACCCCCAGAGGGTTCCCCACTCATAGGGAAACCTGTAATTACTAGTTGTCCATTTTAGCCCCCATATCATGGTGTTCTGTCAATATTTGTAAAATGCTTCTAAACGATCACATGTATAACATGAAGTTGTCCTAACTCCTGTTAGCCCAGAGCCATGCAGGTTAATTATCTTTCTAAGACCAATTCTGTCTGAGAGTGGTGACGTAGGCCTGTTTTCCAGCATTTGGGAGGCTGAGAAAGAGAATCCATGCAAAAGAAATGTAAATAGTATTAGTGTCTGTGAGATTGGTTCAATGCATGCACATCTGAGGTCATTAGATTACCACCAGTTTAATTTACAATGTATGCCGCACATTGGTGGTGGCCAAGGTTTTGCAAGACCATGCCTTCTCAGCAGATAGAATGTGACATGTAATTTCCCAGTTCCCAGAATCTGTCCCGTAATCAGAGATCTGAAAAACAAAAGTCCTCACCTTATGTTATAACTTCTTCCTTAATAGAGGGCCTATTAAAGGAGACGGGACAAGTAGAACTTGCTTATTGGGCTTTCTTAATGTGACTTTGCTCCTTACCTTCTGTGTCCATGAATGTTGAAGAGCTGCTTTTGTGAGTTGCTGTTTTTGAAAGGGAGCCCCTTCAATATTTGGTCTGCATTATTAGTCTTCATAAACTCTTGGAATAGTGAAATAATTTTTGGCAGACATTTACATTTCTAAGGACTATTATTTTCCTCCAATGTTGTTTTTGTTTTTTCTGACTTAAAATCAGCTAGACCTTTAGCTGATAACATCAGTCCTAGGCTAGGGTGTGTTTTGTGCTGAAGGAAACAGAATCATTTATCTGGCTGGCCATATTCATGGAAAATGCCAGGAAGTGAGAATGTGTTAGACTGGACAGACATGCTATGGGAGTAGTGACCGTGGCCTCTCTTGTCAGTGCATCACCTGTCTAGTTTTAAGTGTTCTGAGGTAGCTGAGAGCTCTCTTACTAAAGTCTCTCTTTCCACTCTTTTTAGTGTACAATCAAGAAGAGGAGTCTTTCTATGTCCACCATGACATACTCCTGTCTGCATATCCTCTGAGTGTGGAATGGCTGAATTTTGATCCTAGCCCAGATGCGGCTACTGGTAATCGGGAAACTTGTTTGTTCTTCATGGGTCAGAACTGTCTCTGAGAGTGTGAAGCGGTACTTACGTAATCTCTAGTTTAATGTCACTTAATTGCTTGGGGTCTGTGTGCCTCCAGACTTTAGATAAGCCACTACACTATGGGATGAAAGATCTATTGGATCTCATGAAAGCCTAGTGTAAAATGTTACCAGCTCCGATTTAGGGGCATGGCCTGTCTCAGAAAACATTTAATGGGCCAGTTATGGGATGGTAGTGTATCATTTGGGAACTGGGAGAGGAGAATCTTAAGTTCCGGGCCAGCCTGGACTATATACTGGGACCTTGTCTCAAAAAGCTTTAAAAAAAAAAAAAACAGGTAAAAGTAAAACGAAGGCCTTGTCCTGTGTAACCAGCCTCTCCTGGTGCTCATGGTCTTGACTTGACCCTTATCCCTGCAGTATCTGACTCTCAAGCCAGCAGCTCAGGGATGGCATGGGAACCGTGAGATCTGCAGGGTTCCACGATGGTGTCTGCAGTGGGGTTGAGAAGCACTGTTCACGTCATTGCACAGTGTGATGTGCTAGACTGGCAGGTTTGGTGTTAGTTTTGTAATGGGAAGGGCACTGTTTCTTTCCATAGGAAATTACATTGCTGTGGGAAACATGACCCCTGTCATTGAGGTGTGGGACCTGGATATCGTGGACTCTCTAGAACCAGTCTTCACACTGGGAAGCAAGCTTTCAAAAAAGAAGAAGAAGAAAGGGAAAAAGGTAAAGAGGAGTAGATATTTGAAAAGACAAACTGGGCTAAGTTACTGGAGAGGGGGGTGTAGGAACATGTATTTTTGCAATCAGATAGCTTTGGTGGAACAGGACAGGAAGTTACAGGGTCCACATGAAACATTGGCCTGTAATCATCACACAGAACGGATGGTCCAGATGGTGAGTCTTCAGGTAGAAGAGCTGTTCTTCTCAGTGCTAGTTTTGGACCTGAGTTTCTGTTCACCTACTTGTGTGAAGAATTACCTGTTTTCTTGTAGATTTTAAAGTGGGTTTGGGGAGAGCTGAAGGGCAGTGTTGACAGGTTATGAGTTGCTGTGGTTTCTTTCTGAAGAGGAGGATTTACAATGATAATTAGACAGTAGGATGGCAGTTCGTGATGGGTTTTTAAATAATTAAAATGTTTTACAGAGTTCATCAGCAGAAGGACATACTGATGCTGTCCTTGACCTTTCCTGGAATAAGACAGTCAGGTAAAGTTGCATGTGTGTAATGTGGCCTGAGTGTTGTAGCTCACTCCTGCGCTGTCCGTCTGCTGTGCTGGGGTCTTTGTGTCCACCTTACTCCCATTCCTGCAGTTCATATCACTCGGGCAGCAGCTGTGCGCTCACTCATCCCCTGGCAGGCTTTGCCACTGGGGAGTGTGTACCACAGTGACAGCGGTGCCTGGGACACTGGTGCTCCCCAGCAAACACTATCCTCACTTTGTTACATTTTCGAATTTCACTGACTTTTTCATCTGAAACTCTGGTCAAGTACTCAGAGCGCAGAACCATCACTTTGACCCCTCTAGTTCCGTACGTTCACATTGGGCAAAGGCCACCACTACTTCCATCTTGAGATTTTCTGTCTTCCCAGACTGAACTCTATACCTTCTCCCCCTTCCTCCCATCCCTGGCTACCACCATCCCACTTCCTGCTTAAATGTTTTTAGAATGTGTTTTGGGTTTTGTTTTCTTTTGTTTCTTTTTTTTTTTTCAAGACATGGTCTTGGTTTGTAGTTATGGCTATCCTAAAGCTCACTGTGTAGGGTAGGCTGCTCTCCAACTCAGAGCTCCACCTGCCTCTGCCTTCCACGAGCTGGAATTAAAGTCATGGGCCATTATATCTGGCATTGTTTTTTAAAGATGTAGTCTCACTGTCACCCAAGTGCTCTCAAGCCCTGTCTGCCTCAGCCCCCAGAACTGAACTGTGCACGCGTTTCTTCTGATCGGCGTTGTGCATCACAGCGCTCATTGACCTTATGTGTGGGAAATGTGCTTTTCAGACCAAATCGTAAAAGTATGTTCTGAATAATACCTAGCTAGACCTGTGTTTCCAAATATTTCTGTCATGCTGTGGGTTGTCTTTTCATTCTCTTTGTAAATCGTTTTGTTGATTTAAACCATTTTGTTGATTACGTGTCTCCAGTTGCGTCCGAGAAGTGCTCCTTACCCAGGTCATCAAGATGAGTGTTAATGAGCTGCTCTGGGATTTTAGAGTGTTAGCTCCCACACTTAAGTCTGCCATCCATGTTGAGGTGTGTGGGTGCTGAGATGGAGATCAGACTTTTTCACAAGGATAGCCACTGTCCTAGACTCATTTGTTGAAAATGTCATCACTGTCATTCCCCCAACTTGAACATTTCATTGTCTTGGCACTTTTAAAAGTCAAAAATACTAATTATGGAGAAAGCAAACTAAAACACAGCCACGACCCAGTGGGCAGCAGACATATAGTTCAACTCACTGGGAAGCTGAGGCGGGAATACTGCTTAAGCACAGGGTTTGAGACGGGCAACAGGGAGACCACATCCCCAAAAAACAAACAAACAGGCTGGAGAAGTGGCTCAGTGGTTAGGAGTGCTTACTGCTCTTAAACAGGACCCACATGCAGTGGCTCAAAATAAAATGTATTTTCTGAGATTTACTTTGTTTGGTTAGTGTATGGATCTATCTATTTTGTTGTGATACTCTTAACTTTCCCATTAATTTTAAAATTGGGAACTGTGTGCTTCCCAGTTTTATTATGGGTCCCTTGTACAGGCTTAGAAATTTTAGAATCTTGCCACTTTCTGCTGAAGTTAAGTAAGCTTTTGAGCAGAGCGGGTTGAATGTGTTGGTGTGACTGAGTCTGTAATCAGCTCGTAGCTCAACCTGGAGGAGCTGTTTGCATCTCAACATTATATCTTCCGGTACAGAAGGAGGGTCTTTCCACTTTCACATGCTTCCCTTTATTTTGATAATCTTTGGTAGTCTTCAAAATGTAAGTCTTAAGGATTGTTTTTTAAATGCCCTAGTATTTTACTGTTTTGATTTACAAGTGAACGTACATTTAATGCCCTTTGTTTTAAAAGTGACTTCTCTCTTTTGTTTATGTTTCTCAGAAACGTGCTGGCGAGTGCATCAGCAGACAGCACTGTAATCCTGTGGGATCTGTCTGTGGGGAAGCCAGCAGCCAGGCTTACTGCACATACAGACAAGGTATGGTTACTCAGTGAGGAGAAGGCTTCTAAAGAAATGCAGGTCACTGGCTAAAGTCGTCGGACATTTGTACATGGCTGTCTGTGATTACAAAGTGCTTTGGGCAGCACAGTGAGGTTCACTTAGCCCTGTGTGGTGGATACAATCCTGGGATCTTACAGAATAGGAATCAGGAACATTAATGTCCTGTGACTTGCTCATGGAGCCTCCTGAGGCTGGGGCGAGGGTAAGGGAGTCGTCACAGCAGTGGTACGGAAAGACTGTAGTGGACCTCAGAACTCTGCTCCTGTACTGAGAGCAGCCAGACCGAGACCTGAGCACTCGCCCCTTCCATTCTGCTCCCCCTTTCTTCTAAGGGTCAAGTGTCCACCACAAGGTTTGAAGAGTGCTGTATTCTTCTTAGAAGGTCCAGCCTGTATTTGAGGATAGTTTCCCTTTTGAGTGTTTAATGACGGGCTCCTTGGCCTGGCACAGTGGCACATGCCTTCAATCCCAGCGCTGAGGAGGCAGAGGTTCAAGGCCAGCCAGGTTTCAGACCAACCATGCCTATACAGTGAGACCCTCTCCAGACATCAGAACAGACAAGGATTACACACTGTTGGAATTTCAGGTGAATGCATAGAACAGTCAGTTGTGTCTCAGCACACTCGCAATATTACTCCAGGCGGGTAAAGATAGGTCTCTTACCTTTCCTTCCTTTAGGTTCAGACTCTGCAGTTTCATCCATTTGAAGCACAGACTCTGATTTCTGGGTCCTATGACAAGTAAGAAAGCACTTCTCATACTGCTGTTGCACTGTCCTTGAACTAATTTAAAAGTACTTGGCCTGGGGGTGTAGCTCAGAAAGGCCACTGCGCAGTATGCACTAGACCTTGAGTTCTGTCTGCACCAAGACAAGACAGGTAGGGGTGCCATCTGATGCTTGCACAGGCTGTACTACTGAGGTGCTACGTGTTTAAATTGTGAGTGCTGTTTTTCAACCCTGATCCTTCATTCTCTCTAAAAAGAAATGAGGTTTTTGTCATAGTAACCCAATTATAGGAACTAGCAACTTCCTGGTTTTAAAAGATGTATGAGTTAGCCAGGTTTTGTGATAGAAGCTCAGTGACAGTCACTTTTGTCTTTTGAGGTTCTGTCCTCGTAGACTGAGTTCAGCTGGGAACTGCTCCGAGTGTCTTGGTTAGGCTAAACAGACATTTGATTCTCCAAAGGCAGATACTCCAAGGCCTTTGGAGACTTAGTTCGGAGCTAGTGGACTTCCTCTCCCTTCCTTCCCTCTACCCCAATGTCATATGACCTGGGAGATGTGCTCTGTCTCTACAGAGAGCATTCTCACACTGCATGGCAGGAGCTATGGGAATAAGAAATGGAGGAACCCTGATCACAGATTGTATCTGAGGGGAGGGGTGGCAGGCAGAATCAGACCAGTTAGCAGTCTTTGTTTTGATTCCTTACCCTTTAGAAGAGTTTAAGTTTCCAGTTTTTCTTAGATGTGATTTGTGAAGAATTGTAAGACAGACTTGTATCTCTTACTTCCCCAAACACAGTAACCTGACTAGAACACCCGTGCTTGGATCCTGAGTTGCATGGCTCTGAGCCTGACCTGGGGAAGGGAAATAAGAATTCCTCAGGACTTTGGAAATAGGATTCATCCACAAGTCAAGGCTTTGATCTGCAGAAGAATTAGGCCCTGGTTAGAGCCACAGTGACAAACAGGCTCAGCAGTTAGGGACAGTTTGTTTTTCCAAAGGATCCTGTTTCAGTTGCTAGCACCCTAAGTTCAGTTCCAGGGGGATCTGACGCCTTCTTTGGCTTCTGGAGGCATGCACACACAGCACATACATTTATGCAGGTAGAACACTCTGATACGTAAATAAATCCAAACAGTTCAGCAGGCTGGAGAGTGGCTCAGTCAGTAAGCGAGTTCTCCTAAGTTCTAGTCCCTACATCAGATGGCTCACGGCCACCTGCGATTCTGACTCCAAGGGTCCATGTCCTCTGAAACATGCACACATAATGGACACCCACCCACCCAACACAGTGGAACTTATTCTTTTCTTCAGTTCAGAACCTTAAAACAGGCTTTTGATAATTGAATTCTTAATTTGCAATGCTGCTGTTACCATTTCACTGAACTAAACGTAACCCTAGCACGCATGTGTGCAGATCCGTGGCTCTGTATGACTGCAGAGATCCCAGCCAGAACCACCGTCTGTGGAGGTTTAGTGGGCAGATCGAGAGAGTGACCTGGAACCACTTCTCACCGTGCCATTTCTTGGTAAGAATATGCATTGTTTTTTCTAATTCCACTATAGAGAAATTCTCAGAAAAGCATTTTCTCTGCTAGTGTGAAATTTCTGGGCCTTAGAATTGAAATAAAGTGTGTTGTGTAACAGTACAAAAAAAAAATTACTTAACTTCAAAAAAATATTAGTAGGGGTTGGGGATTTAGCTCAGTGGTAGAGCGCTTGCTAAGACCCTGGGTTCGGTCCCCAGCTCTGAAAAAAAAGAAAAAAGAAAAAAAAATTAGTAGTTTTTGAATTAGATAATTTTCAACTATTCCATTAAATAATTTTACCGCTTATATTTTTGAAATACTAATAATAATATCCTGTTGTTTCAAGGTCTTGATATAGGATCTTTGTAGCCCACACTATTCGCTTGACCCCGCAAATCCTCCTCCTCCTACCTATTTTTGGTGTTTTTTAATGGTTAAATCAGTCCAAAAGACACTTTAATTCCTTATGCATAATTAAACTCTAGAGATGAGGGTTGCCAGTGATTAATAGCACTGCCTACCAGATAGGAAGAAAGTAAAGACTTTCCAAACGTTCTACTAACATCAACCAAGCAGAAATAGGCCTAGCGTTGTAGCAAGGAGCACCTGTCTCGCACCTTTGCCGTCTGCACTGGTGTTGCTGTGTGTGCAGAGCTCTGGGTCTTTCCCTTTGCTTCTGATTCTGAAGAGCCTCACAGCTGATCTCCATCTCTCAGTCCACTGCCATGGCGATCCTGAGGCAGGTCTGACCGTGCCGTTCTTCTTACGTTCCTCACCAGCTCAGCATCCATCTTCTTCCTCCCTCTGCCCCTGTCTGTGCTCCTCAGCTCACTGCTTCAGCAGCCGTGCTCACCCAGACTCTGTGCCAGCCCACTGCTCTCGAGTTACCGCCCCTGCACCACACACCCATGTCCCCGTCTGCCCCGGGCAGTGACTGCCATTTCCCTCCTCTCTCCTGCTTCATGAATGTAGCTCATACAAAAGACGTTCTCGTGTTGACTTCACAGGTTAAACAGGTTTTACTGTAATTTATGTACTTCTCCATGGCCACGTTAGTGTCCTATAACACGCTCTGCCCGTCCTTCCCTGCAGGCCAGTACAGATGATGGATTTGTATATAATCTGGATGCGCGCTCAGATAAGCCGATTTTTACACTTAATGCACACAACGATGAAATCTCTGGTGAGCAAGAATGACGTTTCTTTCAAATGCATTATGTGATGACAGAGTAAATCTAAATCGCAGGCAGTAGCTTCTGAACTGATCTTTTCTTCCAGGTCTTGATCTGAGCAGTCAGATCAAAGGCTGCCTTGTGACCGCTTCAGCAGACAAATTTGTGAAGATCTGGGACATCTTAGGAGATAGGCCAAGTCTCGTTCATTCTAGAGACATGAAGATGGTGAGCATCCCCTGGCGCCTTTACTGTGTGTCAGACCTATGTGCTTGTCTTTCCGGGACTCGCTGCAGTCACGGATGTGTGAGGCTGAGATGGTGGGAGGTACTATCTGAATTCTTCCTGGTTCACACATTTCATAGTCAACTCGATCTGATCAAGAAGATTGGGGAAAGGGCAGGGAGTGGCCTCAGCTTAGCTTAGGGCTGCCTCAGGACATCGTGGAAGTCAGGCGCTAGAGCTATGGGGGCTCTGTTTACTCCTCATAGCTAGCTCTGTCCGCATCCAAGTTGATGATATGCAGGTGAGCAAACATGTAGAGTAAGTAGTGTTCTCTAACAGACAGCGAGTTCTGGCTGTGTAGGCCCTGAGTTATGACAGTAACACTGGCGGCACAGTGACTATCACAGCAGTTAAAACTGTGTCCGTGCACTTAGCTTACTGAAAGGCAGGCAGGCAGGCATGAAGTTTCTTAGCTCCTCCCAGGGGTGTGTGTGTGTGTGTGTGTGTGTGTGTGTGTGTGTGTGTGTGTGTGTGTGTGTGTAACTACTTGATTCAGTATTTACTCCCAAATGAGTTCTCTAACTGAAGTTTTCTTTTTCTCGCCATACTTTGTGTAATATCTAGAGTAAAAATGGAATGTTGAATGTTTACGTAAGGGGAGCTAGAGAGAGGCACGACTGCTAAGGCTGGTGACCACGGTGTAAAAGAGAGCAGAGTCCTGCAGGTGGTAGAGCATCTGCCTAGAAATCCCTGCTCCCCAGCCTGCACACACGCAGAGAGACTATTTAGGAAAAAAGGCTTGGTAGTGACCTATAGTATCACTGTTACTGTTTAAAAAGATGAATTAACTTTCTGGTAAGAGAGCCCTAGAAGAATGGGACCTACAACATAGTGGTGTCATGACCAGCCTAGAACTGTTCTTTTCTCCCCAGGGAGTTCTCTTTTGTTCTTCATGCTGCCCTGATTTGCCGTTTGTTTATGCCTTTGGAGGACAGAAAGAAGGGCTTCGGGTTTGGGACATAAGCACTGTGTCTTCAGGTGAGACCCTTCAAGCTCCTGCTCCTTCTGAGAGCATAAGAACAGGGCTGGCATTTGATGTGCTGAGTAGATGGCAAAGGCCCGTCCAGTGCGCATCCTGTAGTCCTTACTTAGAAATGAGGATGGGCACGGGTAAGCTGGCCTTCAGAGTTAAAGTGTAAATTATGTTTAATTACCTTAAAATTGAAAAGCTTCGTGGGAAGCTGGAAGACAATATAGAAGTCTCAAGGAAGAGCCTTCCCTTTCACCTCCCCCTGTCCGTCCGAGTGCCTCAGTGTGCTCCTTCCCCAGCTATCACAACTTCCCCTTCAGAACAGGAACTGTTGACAGTCTTGAGGTTGTCTGGTGTGGTCTGTAAACAGTAGGTCTCCACTAAATTCTCCCTCCCATGAGGAAGGATCCGAAGGTTGTCTGGGTTGCTCTGATTTGAATTTCTAAGTATGTATAGATTATCTATCTAAGTGTGGTCACGATAAAAACAGAGGGAAATAAGAAAACCTGAGGCAGAGCCCTGTCCCAGGTAGATCAGAGAATAGGACAAGCCCAAGAGATGTACAGAAAGACGATTCAGAAAAGCTTCACTCACTCAGTACGTTAACTGATCGGGCTTCCAAGTTGGTTACTGCCTCACTTAGTGTTAATGTTTTCACCTCGAAGCAGACCCTTGTTTTATACTCTGCTCCTTATAGGATGCTCTCTTACCTCCTTATCTCATGTTTTCTTTCAGTAAACGAAGCGTTTGGAAGACGGGAGAGACTGGCCGTTGGCAGCATGAAAGGTTTATCTGTTAGTGGCCCCTGTAGGAGCGAGAGCCCACACACACCAATGGAGTCCTGACAAAGATCAGTTCCTGGTGTGCTTACTTAGCCCGGAGTTTTAAAAACTGGCCTAAAACTGTTCACATGTGTCTGCAGCCACAGATGAACAAAACTCCGTTCCCGTTGCCCTTCCTCTCTGCAGCTTTGGTGGCAGTCCACAGCCTTTGGGCTGCCTTCAACTGGATACTGTACAGAGTTCTTGCATTTCTTGGAAATAAAAAAAAATTTTTTTTTAAATGATTCCTTAAACAGGCCATCTGAGTAGGAACTATAGGTTTATAAAATACATGGTAACTGAAGCTTCTGAGATGGGACTTGCTGTGTTAGCCAGGCTGATGTGGCTGGTGCTTGTCCCAGCGCTAGGGAGGAGAGATGTGTACATTTCCTAGGACGTGTGGCCAGCCAGCCAGCCTGCTCAGGGATCCGCCTGCCTCCATCTTCCCAGGCGCGGATTACCCATATGCATGGTAGGTTCTAGAATTGAATTCAGGCCCTCAGGCTTGCAAGTTAAACCTGACATGAGCAGTCTCCCTGGCCCACTGTTTTACATGTGATCCCTAAAGGCATTTCACCTTTTGCATAGCAATCATGTTTTGACAATGCTACCATCCTTTGGTTATAAACTTACATGTTTTCCAGGGATATTTTGTTTAAAATGTGAATATTCTAAAAACGTTTAGAGACTAATTCATACAATTTTCTATGATCAAAATATTTTACTAAATAGAGAATAAACTTTCAGAGTAATACTCTGTAACCTTGTGAGTTTTGGTTCCAGTAAATTCTGTTTAGTTACTTCAAATAAACTCGAACTTGTCAAGCCCATAAAGTACTCTGGATTTAGCGGTCTGAGGTCAGGAATCTCATACTGCTCCCTTTAGCCACTCACTCCTCCCAGACTTTAGTTGCTAAGCTGATTTCCAAGTTTCATGATGTCGATACTTTTTGAAGTAATACAGTAAAATGCTCTATCTGTCACTGAAATTCACCTCACTTTTACTTATTCAGTATTTTCAGAATGCCAGGGCATTTCTCAGGTCTGATCAGAACTTACGTGATCATTATAAACTTCCAGAATAGAATGAAACCACCCAAGTGCTTAAACCTGTTTTCCACACTGACTGTTGTGTGGCAGATAACTGGGAAAGCACGGGATGCAGAGCTCTCTGACGGACGACTGTCTAATCCCTGTCTGAACCACCATCACTCCTGCCAGAGTAAGAACCTACGAACTGTTACTGTGATAATAAAATTAACCTGTAGTGGAGACTTACTGTGCTTTCCCTTAGTGATTCCACTGGCTTTGAGCTTGAGATTGAATTTCCTGGCTCCATCCTGTGTCTCACACCTATGACTTGTTTTTTCAGACCAGGTTTACAGAGCTATTGATCCTCAAAGTCCAGCTGTCTTTACAGAGCTAGGGTTACGGTGCACTTCGCTCCTTATCTTCTCAGATAGGACCTCAGACTCCTGTTCCTAGACTTTAACATGATGTACATACAATGGCATGCAACAAAACAGTATGCAATGACCAGGGCCCCGGGAAGGGCTTGGAAAAGTCTCTTGATGAGCAAGTTACAGTTTAGATAACCTAGATACCCTAACATTCTAGCACAAAGCACTGCTCAGTCTTGTGGGTTTTTAAACCCACTACACTGTCCCTGATGTAAAACTAAAGCACGTACAATCTAATGTGTAATACTTGGTATTACTTGGGGGTAAAGCACATGGCAACGCTACACCTCCGGCATCGTGGATGCTTCTAGGCTTTAGTCCACGAAGAAATTATTCCTGTCTTATTTCCAAAGCCTAGGACTTCTGGGCCAGTATGTATCCAGTTATCTTAGGATCTATCTGTACTAACATGAAAAAAAAATATAAGCAAGTGTAAAGTTCAGTATTATTAAGCTGCACCCAGTAGGCTGTGTAATGGCTAAGGTTACAAACTGTCCTCACACAGTAAATCCCAGCTGAGCTCTGAGCTGGACCCAGAGCACACATTCACCATATCCTGTCTGCCAGTGTGCCCTCTGAGCCAACAGCCGTCAGCATGACCCGCAACAAGGCAGAGTTTTTATCTCTTAGAAGAGTAATTGAAAATGTGTCGCTTAAACCCAAGAGCTGAAAGGTAGAAGCTACGTCCTTATAGCAAGGACTTTCTGCCCTTCCTCTTCTCTTGTAGTTTGGAGTATGTATTTAGCTTACGTATTTTGAGGAGCATCTCTGTGCAGGGCACAGAACTTAACCCAGCATGTGCTCCTGAGAAAAGGGGAGACATTACTTGGAACACTAATGGTGACAAGTGAGGTTTCATGCACTGGCCTTCAACTGTAGACCTAGTCTTCAACTGGAAACTGCTGGTTTCCAAGACAACAGTAAAGCCCCACCCTAAGGGCGGGAGGAGAGGCTAGAAAGCCCAGCAGCATTCTGAGAACCATTACACAGAAACAATTAGGATATGACCTCAGAGCCACAACTAAAACACTTCCTTCTTTTTAACACTCAAGTCCTTCCTCCACAAGAGTATGAGAAACACCATACTTTCATTAAAAAGGATTTTAATTCTTCCTAGAGGAATACAGATTTGAATGAAATAAATTCATTCTATAAATACATTAGCAGCAAATCCTCCCCAGCAGAGTCAGCCAAGGTTGTGCCCTTGAGCAGGAAGGCAGGTTCCATCAATCCCGTCAAGTTCAGGGTGTCTGCTTCTGGACAAAAGCTGGGTGTGCCTGCTCACAGGGGTGACTAATAAGCCTTCTCTGTCCTCCAGATCCTTGGGATCCTCTACACTTGGCTGGTGAGGATTCAGCAAGGAAGACAACTGGGAAGGCCTAACTGAAACCCACCAATGCATTTGGAACTACTTGTTGCTTCCAGCTAGCAACATTTTAATGGTTTTCATAAAGTAAACCTACATTTAAAAAAAAAGCATCCCCTCATCCTGTAGGCGGAAGAACCAATCTCGTCAGGTGAGCCCGTGTGTGCGCTAGCTGACTGGAGACTACCCAGCAGGCATTATTTGAACACTGTTAATATTCTAGGTCCTCAAGGAAAGACTGAAGGCTTTCCTGAAGACAGAGACACGGCTAGACCACAAAGATGTACATGTACACATATCCAGGTGGCTAACCTTAGCTTCCATGGAAGGTGGGTTTCTGGACCTTTCCCTCTATCAGTCACTGTCCTCTGACTGGGACTGCTTCTTTACCTGCCCTCTCAACCCCTGCTAAGACTGAGAAGCAGGATCTAAACTCCCAAATGGCCAGAAGGTAGGCAGGTATTACTCTGACAGGCTGTGGTACAATTCTCTCTGAAATGCATACCTTACAATAGTGAGTGCGTAATATGTAGTGAGCAGTGGGATGGCAAGTCACGTTGGCTGAGGGGAAATGGAACAATGTGAGATAAATCACATTTGTTTGGACAAAAGGGCACTTCCACTCACGCATAAGTGCATCTCCCAAACTACCATGTAAATAAAGAACAGGCATCAAAAGCTGGCCCTTTCACTGCCACCCCCTCCTTAGACAGACAGACGCATGCCCGTCTCCCGGCCCGCCGTCTCCCGGCCCGCCGTAAGGAATCCATTTGGGCAGACCTCTGTAAGTGCTTTAGCTACCCCACTCAGTCCACTCTTAACAGCGGGTTAGGGATCAGAAAGCATTTCCTATAAAACCGCTACAGTGGGCTGGTTGTTTCCCCAGTGTATGTGCCATCCAAAGCAGTTGCTTTTTCCTCTTATTTATGTGCGGAGAGAGACTCATCTGCTGAGTAAACGGCACTGCTCATCCTGCAGCCCTCTGTCGTCATGGAGCCTGGGAGACCGTCTTCCCCCGAGTCCCCGTCCTCGTCCTCGTCGTCCTGGGCGGAGGAGCTGGAGGCGGGCTCCTTGCAGGCCTTCAGGTGGCGGGTGAGGTGGTACTTGGTTAGGTAAGCCTTCGTGCATTTCTCACAGACATAGTCTCGTCTTCCCTCGTGAGAGTTGAGATGCTTCTTCAAGTGGTTTGTTCTGAGGAACAGTTTGTCACACTTCGGACACTTGATCTGGCGTTCTCTAAGAGAAACGTAAGAGTGACATCTGCTTGGGGCGTAAACAACAACGGAGCCACATAAATCACTGTTAGAACCAGCCTGCTCTTCCCTTGTAGAGTACTATGCAAACGGGACCGTCCAGGGTAGGTGTCTTACACTGAACGTGAAGCCTGTCACGTTCACTCAAGCTGACCCAGGACTGCAGTTTGTTCCCTTTCATTAATATGCAGTATTTACAAAACAGTCTGCAACTGGTTTCTCCTGTTCTTCACAGTCTGGTGGCTTTCAGTTTTACATTTCCATAAGCAGGAATCTCTACATCTGTGTGTATATACACATACATACATACATATATATATGTATGTATGTATGTGTATATACTGATGGGTAGGCAGGCAGACAGACAGAAGGGATATACACAGGAGAAATATAAACTTGGAAGCAAAGGATGCGCCCACCTTTCAAGGTCAAGGAAGCTGACAGTTCTGTTTTAAGCACACTAAGCAAGCATAGAACTAAAACTCTCCCTCCTAAACAAATCATAAAATACTGGGTTCACCTGTGGGGGACCAAACTTGAAACTAACCGATAGGACAAGCTGCAGAAAGTATAAAGACATATGCCGATAAAAAGAGAGCTATATGGAAACATGACAGTGACCACAGATTACATAAAGTTCCTCCTTTATAGAATGGTTAGGGCCTGGGGATTTAGCTCAGTGGTAGAGCACTTGCCTTGCACCTGGAAGATCCTGGTTTCAATTCATAGCACAAACCTTCAGCCCCCACCTCCCAAAAAAGAAGTGTTAAACCTATGTTTAAACCTCTGCAGAGGGTAAGGGTCAGAATGAAAGGACAGAAGCTAACAGAAGCTCACCCAGAACAAAACTTCCCCCTTCCCCCCCAAATTACCTTGAGTATGGGTTATTCAGAAAGAAATAACATCAACATCTGCCAGAGACACTTTGAAAGTTAGTATGTCCCACAGTGCTGCATTCAGTCACGTGGGGCCCTTTTTAAAACCAGCAAGACTTGCAGGGGCTCAGGGTCAAGGGTGTGGACCACTCTTGCAGAGAGAAGCTGATGTCAGTGCCCAGTACCCACCTTGAAGGCTACCACTGCCGGTCAGCTTGAGGAAACCTGAGGCAGTGAAACCTCTTCTGACTCGACATCCTTGTGTGCACAAACACACATAGTTTAAAACAAGTCTTAAGAAAGGGTAAGGAGGGGAGATTTAGCCGTGGAGGTACACTCCTATAACCCCACTTCAGCACAGTAGGGGAAGGAAGGGAAAAGGCTGGGGCTCTGGTCCCAGGCAATTACACTAGAATCACTAAGTCGGGAGGGATCCAGTTGTTAACACGCCCCTTCCTGTGTCTGTAACAGGCAGTATTAGGACCGAGTCTCTCTCCCATCCCCCACAGCCCCAAATTCCTATTCAGAAGCCCTAACATCCATGGTGAGGTGGGACTTCTGGAATTGGGTTTAGCTAGAGCAGAGAATGTGGAGCCTATAAATGTGTCTTAAGAGGGGGTTGGGGATTTAGCTCAGTGGTAGAGCGCTTGTCTAGCAGGCGCAAGGCCCTGGGTTCGGTCCCCAGCTCCGAAAAAAAGAAAAAAGAAAAAAAAATGTGTCTTAAGAGAAGAAACTGAAGCTCTTTTCTCACTTACGCCCCTCTCACCACCGACCTCCACACTAGGGGCTGGGGGCCTAGCAAACAGTGCTACTTCCTCACAGCTCGGGAGGCCCAGGCAGGGAACTTGCAGCTCATTCTGCCAAGTGCCCAACTCGAAGTGTAATCATGACTACGTCTTCCTGCCGGGCTGCTGCTGGTGAAAGCCCTGTCTGAGCATCTGCACTGAGGAGAGCACTTACATGACCCCAGAGACCTTCTCACCTCTCACACTGTACAACTTCTGTTTGATTATCAGGGTCTAATTAACCAAAACCTCACAGTATTAATGAAACTAATGAAGACTTTATTGTAAAAGACCCTTTATATGGCCGGCAAGAAGTTTAGCAAGGAAGACATCTGCCTGAAGCCTGACAAGCTGAGTTAGACAAATTCCCGAGACTCACATGGAAGAAGGCAGATCCAGAAGCTGTCTTCTGCCTCCACATGAACACCACAGCATGTGTGCATCACACACACACACACACACACACACACACACACACACACACAAACACACACACACACACACACACAAATAAGTACGTCTTTAGAAGATTATATAGTGGTTCCCACCAGTGACCCCAGCTAATCAGGAGGTTGAGATCAATCTAGGCTAAACAAAACTCTCTAACAGAAAGAGGAGCAAAAAAAGTCCTTTGATAGCTACACTAGATCCTGACGCCTCAGAGATTCTTTAGGACATAAGGTTTACAGTGAACTCCCGTCTCCCAGCACTCGCTCACAGCTGAGGACAACACTGTCTACTGCACCTGCCTACGACCGCTATGACTAATGGCAGGAGAGACCATGTCTTACGCCCAGATCCAGTAAAACATTCCTAGGCAATCTCCTGCCTGGTGTCCACCCCCATAACCCCCGCAACCCATGCCCCTTGAATTAACTAACCTCTGACCATCCTAAACAAAAGAGGTAGGTATGTTACCAAACATGATACCCCTTTCCTTAAAGTCCATAAATGTCTGCACAACTACATATATACAACTACTACTGGTAAACTAAACTTTTAAAAAATGCTAAATTGATCATCCTGAGTGAAGTAACCCAATCACAGAAAAACACACATGGTATGCACTCACTGATAAATGGATATTAGCCCAAAAGTTTGAATCATCCAAGATATAATCCACAGACCACATGAAGCTCAAGAAGGATGACCAAAGTGCGGATGCTTCACTCCTTCTTAAAAGGGGGAACTAAAATATTCATAGGAGCGGATATGGAGGCAAAGTTTGGAGCAGAGACTGAAGGAACGGCCATTCAGAGCCTGCCCCACATGTGACCCATATATATACAGCCACCAAAACTAGATAAGGTTGATGAACCTAAGAAGTGCATGCAGACAGTAAATGGATACAGATCTCTCCTGAGACACACAGCCAGAACATGTCAAGTACAGAGGTGAAATCTAGCAGCAAACCATTGAACTGAGAACAGGTACCCCATTGAAGGGATTAGAGAAAGGATTAAAAGAGTGGAAGGAGTTTACAACCCCATAAGAACAAAAATACCTACCAACCAGAGCTCCCAGGGACAAAACCACTACCCAAAGACATGGACTGACCCTGGGCTCCAACTGCATATGTAGCAGAGGATGGCCTTATTGGGCACCAATGGAAGGAGAAGCCCCTGATCCTGGCAAGGTTGGACCCCCAGTATAGGGGAATATCGGGGGTGGGGGTGGCTGAGGAGGGGAACACCCTTATAGAAGGGGACGGGGATGGGATAGGGGGTTTATGGACACGAAACTGGGAAAGGGAATAGTAACATTTGAAATGTAAATTAAAAACTCCAATTTAAAAAATGCTAAATTGTTTCTCTATTAACCACACACACACATCCTTAGCATAGAACTGCCCCAGAAGGCAGTAGGTAGGGGAGCCAAATCTGTTCACAGCTCACCATTATTCTGAGAATGAAATCTAATTTCCTCGGCAGACTTTCAATAGGGAATGCTCAGTAGAGAGCCTGTGCTAGGTCCCCAGCACTGCATAAATGCCTGTGACCACAGCACTAATTATATTAGGTCCTCCCTAACTACGTAGTGAGTTTAAGGCCAACTAGGGATAAATGAGATCGTATCTCAAAAAAGAGATTGTTTATGATGTAGGGTGTGCCTCTCACCACTCTCTCCAAACTACTGTTCTTTTCTAACAGAGAGAAACATGTTCCATATTCTATGTTTCTGCCTATGGTATTTTCACACCCTTGCTGCCATTTAGAATAGCATTCTAACTCCTTATCCTTTCTAGTTTCTTAATTCCTACTGATCTTAAGACTAAGCTCAAACTACTAGGGAGTGAGTGTGGCCAGATCCCTAAGGGTGGCTTATGTGCTCCTCTTCTGTACTAGGGACCGGACCCCAGGCCTCAGGACAGATAACTGCTCTATTATTTAACTGTGTTACCAACCCTTTGGTTTTAAGACTTTGTGTCTTGTTTGTTTTGTTTTAAAGCCAGGGTTTCTTTGTGTAGTACAGCCTTGATTGTCCTAGAAATTGGCTCTGTAGACCAGGCTGGCCTTGAACCTACAGAGATCTCTGCCTCCCAAGTGATGGGATTAAAGGCTTGCTCCATCATCGTCAAGCCTTTAGCATTTATTTGTTGTGTGTGGAATGTTTTGCCTGCACATATGTCTGTGCAGCACTTGCCAGCCTGGTGCCTAAAGAGGCTGGAACCCCTGAAACTGGAGTCATAGTCTGTCGTGAGCTTCCATGCTTTCTGTGAGAGCAGTCATTGCTCTTAACCACTGCGCTCCCTCTCCAGCACCCCGTTTCTGTTTTGACTGTCCTCTAACTCACAGTCTGCCTGCCTCTGTCTCCAAGTGGATGAGATTACAGGCGTACACTGCTAGGTCAGGCTGAAGGGCTGCACTGGTATGGAGCTGCGGCACCCAGTGCAGCTCAGCATGGGAGCTCCCGACTTACTGATTCACTTTCCAAGTCTGGAGCTCTTTGAAGATCAGGACAATATCTTTATCTCTATCCCCAGCACAGCACTGAGCATCAAGCATCCAAGACGCCATTTTAAAAACTTAATGTTCTAAAAACACGGATAAAAATGAATGCAAAGAACATAAAAATATGAAATCTTCCATAGTACAGCCTAAGGACTGGCACAAGACATGTAGGAAAGGCTACAGAAAGCCAGCAAGTTTTCTGGAGATGGCCCTCCATCGTGCATGGCTGGGATGGGTACACTCTGAGGGGCCGGACCTTGGAGACTTCGTCCCAAGATTTCACCACACTGTGCAAATTTCCTACAGATCAATATAAAGAGGTACTTTCGTATAATAATGCTGTTTAGATGAATTAATGACTTTACAGAATTCCTGATTTGATTCAAATAATTTTAGGGAGAAAGTTTAAGGAGATAACTTGCCAAAAAGATATAATAAAGTTAGAATCAAGAATAGAACGGGCCCCTGCCTCATAGAATAATAAGTAAAGGTCACGTAATAAGGAATACAATGAGCTCTCATAAATTGCACCAAGAATAAAAGAGTCATGGGACAAATTATGAACAAGAAAAACATTCATTCTAGGTCAAGTCAAAGGAGAAGGCCACACGTATGCAGTAAGATAAAATAAGGCCACATGAAACTGTTGCTTTGAATTTGTGAAATACCACTTTGAACTTACCATCAACATCCTTTAGTAACTTCTTTTTGTGCAACATTTTACCTGTGAGGTAATTTTATAAAGAACTTTTGTCTAAGAAGCTAAAAAAGGCTGAGAAAAAAGATAAGGATGGGACTCTGTTCCATTCATCAAACATGTATATGTGTATATACATGCTTATACGTCTGTAGGTGTGTACATACATACATACATATGTACTTATATACATATAAGCATGCATGTGCACTTGTAAAATCAGTGAAATTGATGGTCAGGCCCAGCTGAGAGTGAGTGAGTGTGCGTGTGTGTCTATGCACAACTTTCTCTTTATTCTTTTTCCTTGTCAGGAAGAGTTAACGAGCTCCAACTGGACAATGAGAGGCCCCTGAATTAAAGAGCCCAAGTAATTAAGTTTCTTTTTCTAATCCCCTGCTGCTACCAGGAGTCAACTGCCAGAAACCATCAGCTCTGGCCCCTATAACAATAATAGAAAGTTAATAGCCAGAGGATATCAGCCTGTGGTCTGTCTACCGTGCCCTACCCCAGTACCTGGGTGTTAGGGCGAGACTGACAGAGGACTGCTGGTTTATCTGGACACTAGCCTGTAAAGGGAGAAGCAGACAGCACTCAGCACCTCAGGTTCAGAGACACACACACAGTGGCTCAGCTCGGGGAAGTGGCATGCTCAGTGCAGGACACTTACTGTGTGTGGATGAGCACATGCTGCTTGAGGTCCTGTCTCCGCATGAATAGCTTGTCACAGTAATCACACTTGAGATTCTTCTCACCCGTGTGGATGACCATGTGAGACTCCAAGTGAGCCTTCTGCGTGAAAGACTTGTCACACAAAGTACACCTGTAATTCTTCTGACCTGCAAATCATTCCAGGACATCACACTGAGAATGAAATAACAACAGATTCTCTGACAAGGAAGCAAGTTTGGAGAAAGAACCCGAGAAAGAATCAAGCAGAACTGGCTCCTGCCTGGCACTCCACTCTCCTATGCTACCTATCTAAAAACAATTTAAGTCAGTCCATGTATAACCTAAAGCGAGCAAAGCCAGTTAGCCTGCCCTCCTAGGACCTCTCAGCTGAAAGTGCGTGCTTACAGCTAGCACATATACAACTCTGAGGAAAAGGCATTTTATGATATCAGTCCCCACCAAATTTAAAAGAACTTGGGATTAGCAATTTTAAAGTGTAAAGTACTTGTCTGGCATACCTAAAGCCCTGAATTCGATTCCAGCACCACATTAGCCAGGAACAGCAGTGCACGCTTCTGAGCCCAACACTTGGGAAGTTGACATAGGAGGGTCAGAAGTTCAAAGTCATCCTCGGCAAGCATGAGGTGATGACTCACTTCAAAAGAGAGATAACTCGCCAACTATACCATCTATCTACAGGTCCATAGGCCTTTCCATTGAATAATTTGTATTTTTCTTTCTCTCTTTCTTTAGACAAAAAACAAAAAAACAAACAAAACAAAAACAACGTGGTATGATCTCACAAAGCAGAAATGAAATCAAATCCTTCCAATTATATTTTAAGAGAATTCTAGGAAAAGGGCTAACAAATTGGGAAAATACAAAACAAAAACAAAACAAACAAACAGGAAGGAAGGAAGGAAGGAAGGAAGGAAGGAAGGAAGGAAGGAAGGAAGGAAACTACAGTGGGTGTTTAGCTTCTGCAGGACGCCCGGTCTTAAACTACCCTGTCTGAAAACAACAGGCTGGAAATGGAACTTCCTTCTAGTGATCTGTAGAGGAAATGATTCAATCAGGAAAGCTAAGACCTCACTGGTTATGACGGAGCATGTATGGAGTGAGGAGGTGAGGGGAAGAGCTGAGAGGCTGCAGAGATGGCCAACGGTTAATCTGCTTATCTGGCTACTCCTACAGAGGACCTGAGTTGAGTTCCAGCACCCTGTGGCAGCTCACGACCACCTGTAACTCAATTCCAGGGATGGATGCCCTCTCCTGTCCTCCAAAGAACTGATGCACGTGGTACACACATAGGCAAAAGAGTCATACACATACAATACAAACAAATCATTTTTTAAAGATGGTTGACATGGAATTTAGAAACTGGAAGCTCAAATATAAAAACTGCACAGTAGGGCTCCTTAAAAATGAAACACCTTGGTAACTGGAAGTAACACCCTCAGGAGCCTTAGGTTTCTACCACACAGATTTACAGTCCAATCGCACCCCATGGCTATCTGCATACCTTCTATAACATATTACAACTCTACTTTCAATAATTTCATTCTGCCAAGTCCTTACGGCTCCAAACTCTTACAACTATAAAAACTGCAAGCCAGCGGCTCAACACATACTTACCTGTATGTATTTTGAGGTGTGTCCGTAGGTTGCTTGGATCACTAAAAGCCTTGCTACAAAAATCACACTTGTGGGGCTTCATGCCCATATGACCCATGAAGTGAACGTGGAGTTTAGAAGGAGAAATAAAGGCCTGGGGGCACATGGAGCACTTCCACTTCCTTTCCTTGCTGTGGCTTGGCCCATGGCTGCTGCTGTGGCCCTGGCTAGGGAGATGATTGTGAATATGGCTGGTCAGGTGAGCCTTGAACTCTGAATAGGAACTGCACTCCTTGCCACAGTTACAGAGGTGCACATCGGGGTGTTCAGGAACACCTTTAAGAAATTAAATCAATATCTCCTGTTAGTTTAATTTTGAAATTATTCTTGACATTAATAACTGATGATTACAAGTTCTCCTTCTACCAAACTGTCTAACTCACTGTCAAACTAATATACCTGTTCAGTGCCATATTCCTACCATTTAAAATCGTGCCCCAGGGCACACAAGAAGCACTTGGTAAACAGAATTGATAAGGTCTTCTTTCCTGGAGAAACTATTTACATTCTGTAGTGCACACAAGCTCTCAGGTAGACCTATAACTGTAACACGCAACACGGTAGAGCCACGCGAAGGGTCTTTGCTGACTTTCAAGAAGCTCAAGAACAGTTTCAGGAATTTACAAACCCCCGATTCAAAGTCCAACAATGAAAGCTTGATTGTTTGAAACAGCAGCATCAGCCCAGAGAAGAAGAACCGATTCTGTCACCTCACACACAGAGCTGGCAGCTTGCCAGCATGAAGCTGCCACTGTAAAATCATTATCAAATCCTCTTCCTGGTCCCTGGTGGGACTGCCCTAGACTCACGATGACAAGTCTCATGGACTCACCTATCTGTTGAGCATAATCCCGGCTATAATAGAAAAGCAGCTCGTTTTCAGGAGGGATGTCTTGTGAGGTACAGAAATAGATTTTTCCATCATGGGGATAAGCCACCAAATTCTGTTCTTCACGGTTCCTACACAATCACATTCAACAGAGCAAGTGTAAGAGGAAGGGTCTCATTATGTTGCTTGGGCTGGTTGCTAACATCTGGCCTCAATTAATTTTCCTGCTTCAGCCTTCTAAATACATAGCTAGGGCTCCAAGTATGTATCACACTTGCCTAGGGATACTTTTTCTTCACTGCTGTGGTTCAAACTAAAGCCCAGCAATCCTATCCATAAGCTCTGTCTGCTGCCCACCTCTCAAGTACAGTCATTCTGACATACACTCATCATACCATACCCTCTGTAAGCAGAGTCCAATGACAGCTTAGACAGAACTATTTTCCCTACTGTTTCTGTTACTCTGTACCCTCCCTATTAGGGATTGTGAAGAAACCTAATCTTGCTTTAGTATGTAGGTAGGTATCCCTTTAGTCTGAAACATCCGACTGTTAGTAGATGCGAAATGAACAGGTAGCAAAGCATGGGCACTCAGCACATGAGATGCAAAGACAGGGCTGATTACAGGAGTTCCAGGCCAGGCTGAAGTACATAATGAGATCCTATCTCAAAACAAATTAAAACGCAGTGTACCTGCTTATTTTGAAACTGTGTTCAGACTGACCTCAGACTTGCTATGTAGCCCAGACCAGACCAGAACTTGCAGAGATCCCTGACTCAGGCTCCCAAGTCTTAGTTACTGCTTGTTTTAGGCCTGAGTCACATTGTCCATAAAGTCTTAAAAATTTTTCATGACAAATATATCTATGAAAATAGAAAGCTAACAAAAATGAACTTAAATAGTAGCCTGAAAAAGACATGAAGAGGCACTGACTTGTAAACTCATGGATGACTGTATCATTTCTCATTGACCCAGAAGCCAAATAAAATGTGTATTTAAAGAAAGACACATTCCGCTTTGCAGTCACCACCAGCCAGCTGCTACTAGATTGAAGATGCTGAGAAGGCCTGGCTTAAGGACATCGAGGTACCAGTGGCAACACGTGTCCATCAGCTCTTCCACAGTTTATGCCAAGTTTTCTATTGAACAGCTATCTGAATGGTAGGATACCATTAGGAAAGAGGCCTTACCTGGCTTTGCGCACAAACATCATCCAATTACACTCATTCTCATCGGTTGTAATGATGCAGAATTCTAGGACGCCATTGTGGTATATCTGCCAGCAAAGGCAACACATGTGAAGTGACCTGGCCACCTTCCCTTCACTCATCTAGTAAGTGCTAGCTAGTGCCCTTCCACTACTGTCACCACCCTTCTCGTTTCTAGAAGTACACGCGAGAGCTTTAGAGGTCTGCAGGTGCCGCTCCGTGTACAGAGGGACTGCACTATTGGGTACCTTTGGCTAAAAGGTAAACTACCGTCTGCCTATCTATCCACTTTCATCGCAACTCCCAGATAGGTGCAGTGGGAATGACTGCCCTAAGTCAGAGAGCCACCTCTACCCATCTTCCAGTCATAACTAAAATTTAAGTCCCCTATGATGCACCACTTCACCATTTCAATTCTGCACCCATCATTCTTTAAGAGTCTATATAAATATGTTATTGGTACAACTATTGATGTCAAAATCTTATATTCCCATTAGGAAACTATAGAAATAATTGTACCTAATTCTAAAACTGTTTCCTAAGCCAAATAATGAAGGAATGTTTAGTTAACTAAAAATAACTTTTATTTTGTAAACAAAGTTCATATCCTCAACAGCCTTAAGAAATCAAAATGCCAGGGGCCAGAGAGATGGCTCAGTGGTTAAGAGCACTGACTGCTCTTCCAGAGGTCCTGAGTTCAATTCCCAGCAACCATATGGCGGCTCACGACCATGTGTAATAAGATCTAATACCCTCTTCTGGTGTGTATAGACATAAATCTTTTAATAAAAAAAAAAGAATCAAAATGCATAAAATGACTCAGATTGGGGCTGAGACAGCCCAGTGCTCAAGAGCACAGCTCTGGGCAGATGCTCTCGGTTCACTTCCCAGATCCCACAGGGAAGCTCACACTGTCTACAGCTCCAGCTCCAGGGGCTCTGACACCCTCTTGTGGCCTCCACAGGCACTGCACACAAGTGCTGCACATTCATTTAGGCAAAATACCCAAACACATAAGATAAAGATTTTTAAAGAGATCAGAATCATTGCACTATGGGTTGGGGATTTAGCTCAGTTAGAGCACTTGCCTAGCAAGCGCAAGGCCCTGGGTTCTGCCCCAGCTCCGGGGGGAAAAAAAAAAAAGAATCATTGCACTAATCCATAAAATGGAAAGTGCAACAGTTTATCCCTATTTGTTCAGCAGCTGGTATCTACTGTAAAACTTACACCAGAAATAAGAGAAAATGTAATATAAAATAAGGGACAGGCGAATGCATTCCCAGTCCTGGCTAGTTTTGACTTGCCATGCTGTAAACAATGAAAACTGCCCCAAGAATGTCTAGCAGGTGTTGGCATGGCGCAATCCCAACCTCTAGGACGCTGAGGAGGAGGCCTCAGTTTGAAGTCAGCTTGGGCTACAAAAACCAGCAGTAGCAGCCAAGAGTCAGCAGAGTTTCTGCAGCACTGACCTTCCAGACATGGTTAACGGCCTTGTCTGTCCACTCTGCCACTTCCATGGAGTGACTCTGCTGACCAATTAGAGGCCCGAAGCAAGTCCGCACGGGAATGGTCTCTGCAGTCCACACACCTATCAACGGAAGGACACCAACTACACAAAATGATTTAAACCTCTAATAAGGGTATTGAGACAGGCACTTAACCCAGACAAAGAATCTTACATTCACTTGATGTGTCAACAACCCTGAGACAGCTAAGACGTGTAGGTCCTAGCCTAAAGTAACAGACAAAAGTAGCCAACAGGATGGCTCAGGGCCACTTGTCATGAGAGTTGATGACCTGAGTTCTGCCCACAGAACTCCACTTCTGAAAAGGCGTTCTTTGAACTTCACATGGCAGGTCTGTGTATCATGGCATGCCTGTATCTGTACACGCACACACACACACACACACACACACACACACACACACACACACACACACACACGCTAAATTGAAATGCAGAAACAAAATCAAATTCCTGCTGTATACACACAAAACCTACTTCCTTCCAAACACATTATTTTAGAATAAGAAACCAGAAAACATTTTATCAAAAAATAGTAGCCTATATAAAATAAATCAAGATTCTAAAATCTCTTACACTTAATATATGCATGACTATTATCTAAGCTGTTTAGTGCTTTCAAGATTCATGCCCAAGCTGTAGCTGAAAATAATAAGTCTAATTTTGCATTTTCAGAGGACTGCCACAGTAACTGAGAAGCTGTTAAATCCAGATATGGGTTAGCCCTGATAACTGGGATTTCCTCAAGAGAAAAATGCTATACAAGTACATTTTTTAAGAGTTTGCCTATCTTCTGTACCACGGGATTTCCAGAGGTAAATTTCCACATTTTACTAGAAAACACGTTTTAAGAAGCATGGTGGCTTGGTATTTGAGAATGGATGCCTGAGAACAGAGGCTGTCAAAGTCACAGGCCAGGATTTGTGCTTCTATTCAATTCTGATTCTCAGGAGAGGCATCCCATGTAAGCTTTCATAGGCTTTACTGTTCTCACCATCAGAGAAGTCAACCATTCCCTAACACAATTTTACTAAAATTTGAAGCGACTTGATTTTTTGACCAACTAGTCAATAATTCCACACGTATACTTTCACAGCTCCACCCCATAAAGGAGATCGGATGGGATTTGTCGTTTCTTCCAATAGTCTTACCAACATCTGTCCCCACAATGGACTGGCGGAGAACAAGCTGCTTCGGGAGGGATAGTCTTGCTCTGCTCTCTATTGGTGTGTCAGGAACAAAAGTCACTGGTCCATGATCAGGGCAATCTGAGGGGTAGGCGCGGTCACAAAGCGTGCACCCTGTAGGCAGCACATGTCATAAGCTAAGTTACCACTTGCTATCAAATGCTAATTACTAAATGCAATCGGTAAGGATCTAGTTAATTACACTTCTTATTAATTGGAGACTTAAAAGACTACTACAGAGGGCTCCTCACAGAAGCTCTCCTGTACCCTTTCCAGACAGTTGCATCCGATCCACGACATGATTATTACCTTCAGATAACCTCTTCCAGGGCTCTTTAGCTATCTCTACTGAGCACTTCTCACTGAACCAGTGTCTAAAATGGACTCATCACCCCTCCCTCCCAAAAGGACAACCCCCTCTCCCTCCTTTCAGCACACTCATGAGCGTCTCATTCAGGAACCTGAGCTTTCTCCTCAGCACCAGCCCTTTATCCCACCCGCCTGCAGCGCTAATGACCTCATAATGTCCTCCCTCCTTCATCTTAAGTTATTTCCACTGTAAGGAACTACTCGCCTTTCACTTCATTTCAGCATTATCTTCCTACAGTAATTGCCTCTAGCCAATCTAACAACTCCATGCAGTAGAACCCCACACCAGTCCTTGCTCTAAAACCCTCACTCACCCTAAAAGCCCTGCATGTGCAGCTCCTGCTTCTCTCCGCAGGTGGCTGTTCCCTCAGACCCACTTCCCACCGCGGCCACCTGAACCACTTATGACTTTTACTCTAGGCACTTAGGGGTGCCAGCGGCTGTCTTCCCATCCACTGCCTGCACTCTTGCCTGTCTGCAGGCCTAGGCTAACATCCGCTGCCCTCTGTGGCCAATATGCCCTGACCCTTCCACACCCAGTTAGTTGTTCTTCAAGCTCCTTAAGCACCATGAGCTTGACCCCATGTCACACTTTTACTGTTATTCTGTACCACAGCTGCCAAGCTACAGGTTCCTCCTGGTACTGTTTTGGTACACTGCCTTGTCCCCTGCCCTGGCAGAGCACAGCACACAGTGAGCATTTGAAAGTTTCCTGCATGGATTATGCACACAGTGAAACCAACAAATCAAATATGTTTTTTGTTACTGCCTAATAAAAAAGAACGTTTACATGCCCAACCACAGTAATCATACACTCTAAGACAATCACTGCACGTCAACCTACATTTTCCCAGTTATAACAGTATCTAGCAACTCTTTCCTGCTCGCATATGCTGAGAAAGCGCAATGTATATCACCAAGATTATCTATGTTAAGTTTTACACCTGTAATGCTCTGTCTGGGAAAACGCCCTGACTATTAAATGGAAAAATGTAGACATGACTATATTGTCTGTCTACTCCAGGGCATCACTGTAAGAACGAAGAATTACACCTTATTATTTGACTTGAGGAAATGGCACCATATTAATAAAAGGACAGTTTGAGGGCAAAGAGAATTCCAAAATGAAATTCCTTTCTACACTCCATTAACCAGTATCTGACTATGACAAACACTGGTTAGGACAATGGTATTTTAAGACCAACATTTGGGGTCCAGAGAAATGGCTCAGCAATTAATAGCACTTGCTCCTCTTACAGAGCACCCAGGTTTGATTCCCACATTGGCTCACCATCTCCCTGTAACTCCAGTTCCAGGGAGCCCAGCACTGCCCTAGCTTCTGCAGGCATTAGGCATGCACATGACAGATGCACATGCATGCAGAGAAAACCTTCAAACACATGCAATTTTAAAATACACAAAAAGTGTTTCCAGAAGAACAGTGAAGCACACTTACAAATTGTAAACAAGGTTGCCATGTTTTCCTTGTTTGAATTGGAGTCTTCCATTTGCAGTGAAGATGGTACAAAAGACAAGCTGTCTGAGGATACATCTACATGACCTGTCCCCATGGCAACTTCCTGGGTGATGGAAGAGACAGCCACAGGCTCTAGGCTAAGGCCAACTTCCTGGAGGGAAACCGATTCTAGGGAGGCGAGGTTGTGTGAGGTAGAAAGTGCCACGCTTACAGAGTTGGTGCTCATGGCCACGGTGTGGATGGAATCACTGAGGACGCTGTCAGATATCCCATTGACCCGGTTTGCAATGTGGTCTGTCTCCATGACCACTGGAAGCTCCAGACCATTCCCATGAATGGGTATCACACCACCGTGTCCTACAGTGTCAGCTGTAAGGTTGTTGCTCACAGAATCCACAGAGAGGGGTTCATGACTTCTGGAGCCATTTGGGATCTGGGAATGCTCTCCTGTAACACCGTCCATTGTAAGTTCCTCTGCCATTCCATCTGTGGAGATTGGGCTGGTAACCCTAGAGACATTCTCCATAGTGATTGTTGTGTCCAATGCTACTTCGTGGCCATCATTAGGATGAAGACTTTGGGCACCATGAGTGTTTACAGAGCGAGAGTCTATTGAAACAATGCCTAGTTCTAATCCAACATTTCCATTGGCCTGATAGGGATCTAGTGCCGAAGGGTTGTTGGTGATAGATAATGCTGTATTTCCATCAACATTTATAGAGTTGGGGTGGATATACTGAGGAGGTGGTCTGTCAGCTAAATAAGATAAAATGCCTGAGAAAAGAAGAGACATCAGAGATATTTAGCACATTGTTAAACATAAATGTCAAGTGTTGGGAACCATTTCTTTACTAATACGGCTAAGTTAAAAGCCTACTACTTCTTTAACCAATGACTGTACAAGTAGCGCATATACCATTCTGAGCTTCTCTATAGAACTCAAATCCTAAGCACATGAAGCCGATCTGATGCCCATTAAGAACAACCTACACGAAACCGACCTCTCACAGCTATGTGACTGCAATGCTTTGGTCCTAAGATGCCAAACTCTGCTCTATAAAATATGTAAATAAACAATAAATTTAAGAACTTGTTATAAAACTATCAAAACACATTAAACTATTCAAAATAAGCATATTTTATAGCAACTTTTTTTGGGGGAGGGGGACAGGAGCAGGTTGGGATCAGACCCAGGGCCTCGATAAAAGTCTTACTGTAAAACTACATCTCAAATGCAAAGTTGTGCTTCCAAGGATGTGGGACCTGACCTGCAGAACTGTTAGTGGGAAAGAATATACTAAAACACAGTGTATTTATGAAACTCAACAATGACCATACTGTCTTGCGTTAAACATCCATTTACAGCAACCTTCCCTAAATGCCTGAGTGCATTTTGTATACACAGAGAAGACACCCATAAGAACATCAATAAAGTCTGGAAAAATCAAGCTGGCCACTGGTAGAATAAACCATCAAATATCTAATCTGTAGATTTTTATTTATTTATTTTTGGAGACAAAGGCTACTCTGAATTCCTGGTCTCCCTGCTTCAGCCTCCCACACATTGGAATTACAGGGCTATGCTATTTAAGAGACCATCACAGGTGTTGGGCTCAGTGGCACACCCCTTTAATCCCAGGACTTGGCAGGGGCAGGCAAGTCTCTGTAAGTTCAAAGCCAGCCTGGTCTACATAGTGAGTCCTTAGGGCAGCCAGAACCACATAGCCTATTTCAAAAAAAGGAGAGAAAGTGGTTATGAAAAATCACCCAGTAGTAGGAGAAATACTAAGTACAAAGGCACCCAACTGCAGAGAAATCAGTCTTAATCACGAACACCTGCAACCAGTGCGCCGAGATAAAAGTGTACCAGAAAGACAGATGTGGCTTCCCTTTCTCCCCGTTTGCCAAATTTTCTAAAAAGTGTATATATAATACATTTATAACAGAATAAAAGTCAATAAACTTTAAGAGAGGTAGCTGTTGAAGTACAGAACTAAAAACACTGAACCAAAATTCCGTGATCATAGTTCGCTTTGTAAAAAGACTGATTAACATCGTACCACAGGGAACTGAAGCTGGCTCAGGTGAAGCACTGCCACGTAAGCCAAAGGGTCTGAGTTTGGATCCCCAACACCCACATGTAAGTCCCATGTTGCGTACATGGTGGCCCCCTGTAATCCCATAGACCACTGATGTGAGCTGGTTAGCTACACCGGTTATTGAATCAGCAAGTTCTGAGTTCAGTGAGAGACCCTGCTTCAATATTTAGGTAGAAAATAACTGAGAAAGACAACTGACATTAACCTCTAGCTTCCATATGCACATGCATCAAAGGATACCTGTGTCCTCATACACACGCTTGCACACCATATACGTATACAGATGTGAGGAAAAAAATGGTAACACAAGCCAGGCATGCTGGGGCTCATCTATAATTTTGATACGGAGGAGGCAGAGCCAGAAAGAAGGACTCAAATTTTGAGGCTAGCCTTGTCTTTATAGCAGATTCCAGGGCTACACATAAGACAGACCCTGTCTCAAACCAGCAACAAACCCCCTCATGCTGTACTCCAGCACTTTGCAGGTGGAAAGCATAGACTGGGAGCAGGGTCATTCTCATATACAGGGCGTTAGTTGTCCAGTCTCAAAATAAAAAGGGCATCAGCCATAGCTCAGTGGTAAAGTGCCTTTCTACATGCCACCACTTCAAAAAACTTAGAACAGTTAGAAAAACTAAAACTGTGCTAACAAGATTCAAGTTGCTTCTTTAATACTGAACTGTATACATATTCTAAGCAAAGATACAAATGACAAACCCAGGGGTTGCTATCCAAATATGAGAGAAAAAAGATGTCAACTCTAATCTCCCAACACTGATCAAAAGTTGGTCATCCCCCTCCCTGCCCCCACCAAACAAGTAACTATAAAACTTACCAGGTAGAATGGTTCTGAAGTAACTGCTCTCTAGGTGAGGGTAAGGTGGTGGAGGTAGGGTATAGTTTCTTTCAGGTAACCCACACATTACTCCTCGATCTCCGATGCCCATGGGGAGCATCAGAGACAAGGCAGAAGGCAGAGAGCTCAGGGAGGGACCCAGGTTTGGAATTGCCACTGGAAGTCCTAAAAAAAAATTCTTAAATTAAAAGATTGGTACCTAAAACCAACTGAGAAAAACTCTTAGAACTTACAGAAACAAAAACAAAAATCTCACCCTGGTAGCACTTTATAACCCAAGATACTTCTCAGAAAGGGTCTATTAGCTCACCTCGACTACAATCTTCTAAAATGCTGGGATCACAGATGTGCATGAACAAACCTGGCCCTCACATTAGACCAGTGTGCAAGTGTGCAAATCAGGTATTTTTAAAGTGCTACGCTAGTCATCCAATTGTGTTTCTCCTAAATATCCAAACAATTAACACTGTAGTTTCAGTAACAGCTAAAAGGAAAAAAAAATAGTATTAAAAACAACAGAACGGTCCAGAGAGATGGCTCAGTGGCTACAAGAACGCGCTGCTCCACCAGAGGACCAGAATTAGCCAACTGCCAACAACCGTATCAGTGCAACTCCAGCTCCAGGACTCGCCTCTGCAAGGCACCTGCCCTCATGGGCACCCACAAGTCGATAAAATCAAAAATGAATCTTTAAAATAAAGTTATCAAAAACGAAACCCATTCCCAGTATGATCTCTTGCAGTGATGACTTTCTGTACACCTCTGTGTTCTTTTATGACTGCACATCTCACTTTTACAACACTCACATGTAACCCCAGGACCAGGGAGGCGGAGGCAGAAGTATTTTGAATTTGAGCCTAGGCAACATAGTGAAATCCTGTCTAAAAACATGACAAACAGAAATCAGGTCTGTCTGTACCGGGGATCTGTCCAGATTAAAGGTAAACGTAGATCTGTATGTGCGTATTTTCAGCCCTTTTCTCTACGCACTGTATGTCACAATAAAAACGTCTGACCTCAGACTACATCCACCCTGGATTGTACTCATCTGCAAAATGCTTAAATGACTTTTCCTGTGCCTAACCATCAATGAATACCTGCCAACTTTCTCAGTGCTAATCTGCATATTTTGACCAGAGGGAATATTGTTTAATATAAACGTTTTCTTCTTTGTAAGACTGTTTCCTAAAAGGAATAGTTAAGGGATAAACAGACGGGTTAACAAGTTTCAAAGACAGTTCCAAGTCAAAGGTTGGCCTTCAACTGATCTTCCTTCCTATATTTGAAAACAATGAGATTACGGCATATTCCACTATGCTCTTTTAGGGCTTTTTTGTTTTGTTTTGTGGGGCTGGACAGATGGCTAAGCAGCTGAGAGCATTTGCTCACATACAGGAGGACCCAAGGTCAGAACCTTAGCACCCACATGGTAGGTCGGTCACAACCATCTGCAGCTTGGGTTCCAGGGCATCTGACCCCTATTCTGGCTTCTGTGGGTACCAGGCACACATGTGGTACAGACAGTGACCCTGGGCCTGCTGCTTCAGGTATCAGTGTATAAGGAAGCACCATGTTTTCAACAAGAATCAGACAAGACACATGCACAAGTCACATAAATAAACTTTAATTTTTTAAAATTTCTTTTGTTGACACTTAAGAGATGCTAATTTCAATTAATATAACTTGGCTGCTACATCTTATTAATTCGGGACATAATTTTCTATGAGGAATCAAATACCTCTTCCATATTATTTAAAATATTACACATAAAGTCCAATACAACATTACAACGCTACATGTCCTTGCTCATTTTAATAGGAAAAGAAAAACTGGGACAGTACAGGGTCTTCAGAACCAGGAGTGGTGGCACAGGCCTGTAATCCCAGCACTTGGTAGGTGGAGCCAGGGGGCTCAAGACACAAGGCCATCATGGTTCTATTAAGACTAGGGCCAACCCAGGGTGTGTGAGACCAGTTCTCACACAAAACAACCTCACAACAACAACAACAACAACAACAACAACAACAACAACAGGAGTTTGTGTATTAAGGCATGGGCTAGAAGAGCAAGGCCCTCCTGTGTGTCTGAGGACGCGCATGCTCACAGGAAGTTCCACAGAAGCCCTCCATCCCTGCACCACTTTCCCACAAAGCCAGGCCTTGTACATTTCTACAGGTGCTCAGTTTCCAATCTAAAAGAAAACAAGCCCGATCTCAATGCGTTGGAACTTACAGGGGAAGGCCAACCGATCTTCTATTAATTAAGGGCATGATGTCAAAGGGTCAACCAGAAGAGTGTGAGGCGCCCCGACAAAAAGCCAAGTCAGTTTCAGCTCTGGATGAGAGAGACTAACCCAAAAGAGAGCATCAGAAAAAAGCTGCTCCTCCCTGTCCAGCAGGATACAGTCCTTCGCAGAGGCCACGCACTAGTTACCCTGTACTACCCTGAACACATTCAGAACTGAACACAATGCCCCCTCCCACTCACCTGGGGCAGGGATGGCACTGTGAGAGGGAGAGGCAGCCAGACCCAGGTGACTTCCTGAGACTGGCAGGGCATTGCTCACAGAGGATGAAGACAGCTGCTCCATCCCCACTGGGCTCAAGTTCATGTCATTCATCCTAGGAAAAAGCATAGACAGCCATTGAGTCCACATGTTAGAAGAGCCAAGAATCTAGGGAGAGGCAATAGGACCTGAGCAACTCTCTTTATACATATGTCAGTGAAACCAGAACAAGGAACTGTGATTCAAGGTTAGCTAATGCATAACAATGCTGTACACCACACACACACAGGAGTGGATTCAATCTGCCTTGTTCCAAACCCAACACAAGTCTTCGCTCTCCAGCAATAGCCAAGGTGGCTTACTCTGTTTCAATCTCATTGTAATCACTGTCTCCATTTGGCTTATCAGCTCAAACCAGTAGTTTCTGGGCACTCTCTTTAAAGTACTGGGATAGTTTTACTAACCCTTTCTACAGTGAGTTAAAAATAATCCTAAGACCCATTCAGATGGAAAGACGCACCATGCTCTCCCTAAGAATCAGTATTTCCTTAAAATCTGTAGCCATACCTTAGTAAGCAATAATCTTACTACCCTCACACACTGAGGTTCATCATACAGGCTTTGCTAGAACTCTACTAAAACAATTTTGAATTTTCACACTAATCCTGCAAAGTAAGGTAGAGGATTTAAGTGTCAAAGACATAACATAGGTCTCAAATCATAAAGTAGTTCAATAGAAGGAGGAGCATCGGCCACCCTGCAAAGGAGAGTTGCCTTTTCTGTACAGTCCATCCTGCACTGTCACTAACCGCACCACACGGGGAATGCTGCTATGAAACGGCATTATTGGTGGCTGTTATCAAAGGCATTTGTTTTAGCTAGGTGTGGTGGCATGGAAACAGGGAGGCTGAGTCAAGAGAACTGCCGAGATTACTGTGGGCTGCCTGGTAAACTCAAGGTCAGTCTACACTGCAGAGCAAGATCTTGCCTCAAAAGAAAATACACGGGGTTGGGGATTTAGCTCAGCAGTAGAGCGCTTGCCTAGCGAGCGCAAGGCCCTGGGTTTGGTCCCCAGCTCCAGAAAAAAAAAAAAGAAAAAAAAAGAAAAAAAAAATGCACAGGCTGGAAAGATGGCTCGTGGGGTAAGAGCCCTTGCTATTTTCCAGAGGGCGTCGTGAATTCAGTCCCCAGTAACCATGTTCAGTTCCCAGGAGTCATCGGGGGCTTTCAGAAACCTCCTGTACTCTGGAGTTCCACACCCTCCTATGGCCACAGAGGGCCATGCACACAGTGCATAGGCATAGACACAAACACAAAATTAAAAATAAAAATTTAAATATATGCAGATATAATAGGTTTTAATCAGAATTTAGAGACTGTCATATTATCATTTACAGAAGCTAGACTTCTTAAAGGAGGTTAAAGGAGACCTTCAGTGACCTCCCATCCTTTCTCTCCATTTCCTGCAGCATATTCTTCCTGTGAGCCCAGGTAGCTAAGAAACAACAGGCAAGTGGTTTACTCCTGCCTCCTCCTTTGTTGCTGTGATTGCCAACTCCTGTAATCTTCTGTGTCTGACTCCCATCTCCCTGAGGACTGCTTGACTTACAGTTTTTGATGTGAGTTCCAGGGACCGAATTGGCTGGAATTGTTGGCCTCCCTACACAGCTGCTTTTATTCACTGGGCCACTTCCCCAGCCCTGGACTGGTTGGTACGTTAGTCCTCAGTCCCATGTTAATGATAAAAAAGCCTAGATTTTAAGGTCAAAAAAACAACATAAAAATCACATAACTACTCAGAGGTACAGCTGAGTTTTGAACTCAGACCTAATTTAAGATTCCCAATCTCCTAACCTAGTAACAAACTACAAACAAAATTGGTTTTGGGACTGGAGAGATGGCTCAGCGGTTAAGAGCCCCGACTGCTCTTCCAGAGGTCCTGAGTTCAATTCCCAGCAACCACATGGTAGCTCACAACCATCTGTAAAGAGATTCGATGCTCTCTTCTGATGTATTTGAAGACAGCTACAGTGTACTTATAAATAATAAATGAATAAATCTTTAAAAAAAAGTCAAACTGATTGTATGAAACTTGACTACCTATTTAAAAAAAAATTGGTTTTGCTTTTTTTCACAGTTCTATTTACATTAGAACCTGGCTAATACTGTGGGGTATAAAGTCCTACATGGACAGACCTTTTCTAGAGTTACACTCTATCTATATGGTAATCATAAAACTAGCTTTTGGATATCAACTACATCCAAAAAATGTTAAAGACACACCCACTTGTCACCCAGAAAGACAGCTGGAACCACGGGCAAATGAGGTACACTATCTGAAGGACCATAGATCAACAAAAATATGTCACTTCTCACAGAAAGGGGATTTAGCTCAGTGGTAGAGCGCTTGCCTAGCAAGCACAAGGCCCTGGGTTCGGTCCTCAGCTCAAAAAAAAAAAAAAAAAAAAAAAGATTTAGTTTCATTTCTCACAGAAGAATGGGAACTCAGAGCCTAAAGAAACCACTGGTACTTTTAACTAGCAATTTTAACTAGCAAAGTTTCTAGGCTACAGCTAGTTTAAAACAGACTTCTCTAAATTTTTTTCACCTGCAACAATACCTAAAACACAACCATCACCAGAACCACAAGGCCTACAACACACAGATTACAGTAATTTATTACAGCAGAGTAAAGTGTATGGCTTCACCTCCCATTCTGAAAGCTCCTGAAAGTCTATATAATATCAGAAGAAGAAGAAGGGGGCGGAGAAGAAGAAGGAGGAAGAAGAGGAAGGAGTAAGGAGGAAGAAGGAAGAAGAGGAGGAGGAGGAAGAAGAAGGAGGAGGGGAAGAGGAGGAGGAAGAAGAAGGAGGAGGAGGGGAGGAGGAGGAGGAGGAGGAAGAGGGTGAAATAATCCTGGATTTTCTCAAACCAGCTCAAACCAGACTTTAGTGACGGAGGCTCAGCAGATTTCTGCTTTGATAAGAGTCCCCACAATGTGATGTCCTCAACAGCCACAAACCAAAGGTAACAAGCACTCAAAGACAGAAGACACCAGGAAGGAATGTACATTGTGATTCCCAAAGAGCCTTTCCATTCAACAAGGCAATTCCATTCTACCTATCTCAAATGAAGCCCTAAGGCCTAAAGTAAGGATACCGAGTTCTGACTTGCCACTGTGTCGTCCACAAATCATTCGTAACTGTTTTTATGTTTCTAACCGACCTACAAAATCATTTGTTGGCTGCAGACCTCACACTTTTTTCTGGAAATGACATTTAAGAAACTAACAGAAATATGGTCACTTTGAAAAATGCATCGACCAGCTCCAATAATTTCAATCAATATGTTTTTCCCCCCATTCTATTGACAGCCTTTTTAGAAGCTTTTGGAGAAAATACCAGCTAAATAAACACTACTCGGTCTTTGGTTTGTTGCTGTGCTGTGCTAGCACAGAACCTTCTAGCACAGAATTCACGAGACTCGCACAATTTAATAACTTCATCTCCGCACTCCACCATCCCTGGCTACTGTAACCCGCAAACCCAAAGGTGAAGGTCGAAGATAACAGACCAAATTAAAATAGCAAAAGCTAAAATAACTCAACGACAGATAAAGAGGTGCCAAGCAGCTAACAATGTGTGGCTATTCGGAACAATCACACCAGGAATCAACTAGTACTCTGGATATTTCTATTGGGTTCAGGTGCTCAAACCCATTTTCAGGTCACACGCGTGCCCCGAAGGCACCCAAACAAAGACGCCCTCTCCGAGGGTGTCCGCCCCGCTCCCACGGCCCTCCCCACCTGCCCTCCTCACCTGCGCGTCCAGGGCAGGGGCCGGCGTCTGATAGGAGCGCACTGGGGCCGGTGTCACGTGCTACCACATCCCGCCGGTGGCCGCGCCTCCCCGCATCGCCCGACGTCTACGAGGGCCGGCGGCTGCGCTCGGCGCCGAATGCCGGGCATGCTGGGCGGCGCCCGGGGCTGTTTTCCCAGAAGCGCTGGCAGCAAGACTGGCCGACCTAGAAGAGAAAAGCGATCAGCCGTGGCCTTTCCCTGCCCCGGCCGCCCTAGCCCGCCCGGCCGCGTCGCCCACCTGAGGCCCGCGCTGGGGAGCACTGGCCCAGTCGCCTGGCTCTTCATCGGGCCAGAAGTCGGCCCAGACGCACTTGCCTCCCGGGACCCCGCGCCCAGTTTACAGCTCCCCAAACATTTCCCGCCTGGCCCCGCCCGGTCAGGCCCGCCGCCTTCTCAGGGCCGCACCCTCGGGGGCGCGTTTCCGGCTTCTCAGCCACTCGGGGCCCGCTTCCGGCTTCCCAGCCATTCTGCGTACGTGCAACCTGCCCACTGCTTGCGCTCCGACCCTCCCTTCCGTAGGTACGCACCGCCCCCTCTCTGTGCGTGTGTACGGCAGAGCCGCGGGGGGAGTGGGCGGGCTTAGAGACGCTCCACCCAGAGCTCTGCAGCTCAGGTGGGTGCCGATCCAATCGAGCGCCGAGTAATCGACCCGCTGTTGCTAGGAGACTAAAACTGATACACGTGCTAGGGGTGCGTTCTGAACTCCAAGGTTCTCCAGACTCTGCTTTTCGGTCCTAATGGCATGTCGTCAAGTAGGGAAGCATGAATCCACATAACACGACTACGTTTTTAAATATAGGATTGGACCAGACGGTGCTGTGGCCCAGGAGTAATTGGGTTTCGATTCTGAAGCTCTGGTACCCTATGTGAAGTTTCCCTGCTTACACTTCATAAATGATGATGTTGGGATTTGTGCAGGTTTTCTTCTTCTCTCTTTGCCTTTCCATCCCTACTGCACGGACATGCGCAGTGCTTAGAATGGTCACTAAAAACCACACCACCTTCTCCACAGCCTACTTTTTACATTATGTTTATTCGTGTGGGTGGGTGGGTGGGTGAGTGGATATGTACAAGAAAGCAAACGTTCATGTGGAGGTTAGAGAACAACTTACAGACTCGGTTCTCTCTTCCCCACATGTGAGTCCCAGGGATCAAAAGGGGCCTTACCCTCTGGGCCCCCTTGTCAGTTTGTATATGGCAATATCTTATACCAGGCAATTCACTAATCATACCTAAGTACCAACACAGGAATATATGTGTGTATGTGTGTGTATGTATGTATGTATGTATGTATGTATGTATGTACAAAGACATATGCACTAAGTTCCGTGAAATTTTGTTAATAATGATCTATAACTATCTCAATATACATCAACCAATAAATAGTTACACCAAATCACTGTAGTGGAGCCCTAGGCAGCATTAAAAAGTAACAGGCTATTTGCAGGTAGGTAGACCTCTAGAAGCTTCCTACACTGAGTGAATAACATAAGACACAAAAGACTACAAGTCTGTATAAACTTCTAGAAAAGGCCAAGACTTTACTAACAGCTCTGATGGATGTTGGGAGTTAGTGACAGGTGAAGAGATGAAATTACCTATACAGAGAAAGACATGAGGGGCTGTTTCAGATGATGTTTGCATGCCTGTATATGTTTATTAAGATTAATCAAATAGTAAAGTTAAGATTGGTGAGCTTTGCCGTATGTACTAATGCATTAAAAAGTAAAACGCTGGGCACAGTGGTACACACAAGTAATCTCAATGCTTAGGGATGCTGAGGCAGAAGGATCAGAAAATCAAGGTCACTCTGGTTTACATAGTAAGTTCTAGACAAACCTGACGTCTTAGTTAGGGTTTCCATTGCTGTGAAGAGACACCATGACTAAGGCAACTGTTATAAAGACAATACTTAATTAAGGCTGGCTTACCAGTTCAGAGGTTCAGTCCATTATCATCAAGGTGGGAGCATGGTGCTGAGAGTCCTACATCTTCATCTGAAGGTCACTAGGAGAATACTGCTTCCAGGCAGGTAGGATGAGGGTCTTAAAGCCCATGCCTACAGTGACATACCCACTCCAACAAGGCCACATCTCCAAATAGTGACACTCCCAGGCCCAAACGTATTCAAGCCACCACACTGGGCTACAGAAGATTCTGGCAGGATGTAGCCCAGTAGCATGTACAGATACTTTCTATATAACCTAATGATTTGATCCCTGGGACCCACTCAAAGGTGAAAGGAGAGAGTCAACTCTACAAAGTGGTCCTCTAACCTCCACATGTGTGTCATGGTCATGTGCCCACACACATCACGTACTCATCCATTTTCTTTATTTTTAAAGAGTTTCCACGATGGCTCAACAGATAACACTTGCTTCCAAGCCTAACAGTTTCAGTTCCCAGAACAGTCATGGTGGATAAAGAGAACCAACTTAAAAGTTGTACTCTGAACTCCAGATGCACGGCATGACACACATGCGTGTACATGCGTGTGTACTCATGCACATACACGCCATACAAGCAAACCAACTAACAGGGGATAGATAGATAGCTCAGTGGTCAAGGGTATATACTGCTCTTATAAATGACCCGAGTTAGGTTCCTGACACCTATGTCCAGTGGCTGACAACCTCCTGTAACTCCGGCTCAAGAGAGTCCAATATGCAGTTTTGGCCTCAGAAGGCACCTACACGTGCAGGCACACATATATACTCACACAGATGCACATAGGCATAAATAAAAATAAACTTTTAAAGAAATTGCTGGGCTAGTGATGCAGCTCAGTGGTAGAATGCTTGCCTGGTAATCCTGAGGCTCTGAGGTCAATTCGCTGATGTGTGTGCACTCACAGACTACCTACCTTCCTATCTATCTATCTATCTATCTATCTATCTATCTATCTATCTATCATCTATCTATCTATCATCTATCTATCTCTCTACCTATCTATTATCTATCTATCTATCTACCTACCTATCTATCTACCTACCTATCTACCTACCTACCTATCTACCTACCTATCTACCAACCTACCTACCCATATATCTGCCTACCTATCTCTCCTACCTATTAATCTCTATATGAAAGTCTTTGTAGACAAGGTTAACTTTTTTTTAATGTTTGAAAAGGACAGTTAAAACACTAATAAATAACACTGAATAATTACAGCTCTTTACCTGTTGTTGGAAATAATACGATCTCTAAATTAGAATGTAAGGGTGTGGAAAAAGAATGATAAAGCTTTTCCCTTCTACATGGCGACTGATCTTCACCTAACCTCCTTTTGCATGTCCTGAACCCTGACCTCCTCACACACATTAAAGCAACTGTTTCATGGGCAAATTAGATTTAGATGGGAAGACATAAATACTGGATGAGAGGTTGTAGCTTTGGGCCTCCCTAAGTGTGGAGACTCCCTGAGACCTCTGAGGTCAGTTAAAGCTCCTCTTATGGAAGGGTGACAAGAAACACTGGCCCCGAGGGCAAGACTCATGGTTCAGGTGGCTGCAGCATCTGTGTGATGGGGATATTGTATCTTTGCACCTCAGCAATTCTTTGGCTGCAGTGGGGAGGTCTGGGGCATCATCCTGGGTTGCTGCAATGATTCCAGATGGAACACCTGTGCTGTAAAAAATAAAATGTAAGGGCTGGAGGGATGGCTCAGCGGTTAAGAGCACTCACTGAGGTCCTGAGTTCAATTCCCAGCAACCACATGGTGGCTCACAACCATCTGTAATGGGATCCGATGCCTTCTTCTCGTATGTCTGAAGATAGCTACAGTGTACTCATACATGAAATAAATAAATAAATCTTTTTAAAAAAATGGAATCTACTTCTAGGTGGAGACAGGTCGCTGCCTCCTCTCTTAAGGGTTAATCTAATAGGGAAGGGCCCTGGCCAGGGGACCATTCCTGGGAAGGCTGGTTCATGTTAGATGTCCCTTTCCTTTCCAGAATTCCTGTCCCTTGGTGAATCCCCTACTACCAGAACCACCAAGAACTTCAGCTGGTGTTTGCTCATCTTTCTGAAGCCAAACTCAGAAAGACCTATTTATCTTACTCTCTTTTGACTTTTTTCTTTCGGCTGATGGCTAGATCCTTAAGTATGCTTTTAAAGACCCTAACTAATGCCCTGGGCTTCCTTGCTCTTTCTAAACCTCCCATTCGAATGATCTAGACTGCCAACCATCCTATGGCTGACCTTCCTACCACCTTATCTTTTTTCTCCTTCTCCCTTCTGCACAGCTGGGGATTAGCAGCTTGCCTAACTTGGGAGTTTTCCTTTTAAACTCTAACAAATTGTCCTTGAGATCCCGTTCGAATCTATTCTTAAATTCTTTTAACAAAACTAAGAACTCCAATAGGGGATTCTGACTTCCCACGTATCATATGTAGCTCTTATGGGGACTCCCTGAGATTTCAGGTATCACTTCTGTGGCCTCTCTGCTTGGATGGGAAGGTGAAGCCCAGGAACCACGTAGCTCTGAGAGGAATCCTCCTCAGGAAAGGCGGTGCAGCTCCCAGGGGTGGGTATCTCCAGCTGAGCTGAGGCACTCAGGAGCCTCAGCCCTGCTCCTTCCTGTCACTTCTTCCCTTCTTTCCATGGCTTCTTGTCATCGTCCAATGAGTTACACCAGGCAGCAAATTTCATAAAAAGAGATTTATTGGAGGATCCGGGGTCTAGAGAAACAAGTTCAGGAGTAGCTGCCAATGCTCCCAAAGGGGAGCAGACAGAGCGGGGCATTGGACAAAGCACAGTGCTTATGTAGGAGTTGAGCCGGGGGCGGGGGCGGGGGGGAAGGCGGGGGGGGGGCGGGCGCGGTAGAGCATTCCAGGGTGGAGATTTCCAGGACGATGATTGGGGGGATTTCACGTTTCTGAGCTTGGGGGAGCTCGGGGATTGGGGGGTTTTTCTTCAGACATTTCACCTAAAAGTAGCATTATCTGAGGAGAGTCCTGTTGAGGGGCTGGAAATGACCTTTGTGACAGTTAAGACTGGAAAGTCTGGGGTAGGAGCCTGGCTGCTGGAGCCCCTCAGATGCAGCCCTGGCCACGTCCCTACCTTGAGGTTTACAAAGATTACAAAGTTTATAAAGGGAAGTCCACTGAAGGAAACGCCTTTTCTGCCACTTGACTGGGGTGAATATCTATCAACGTCTCTCCTGCATTTTAATTCTTTTAATTGCTAGAGAAGACAAACCCATTACCATACTCTGAGATGGCGTCATGCCCTTTTTCTGAGCTTCCATCTTTCATTTTCATCTTTCATTCCTGACTTTCATCTTTCCAAATGATTTGGGGTTTAAAAATATAGTTTTATACAGACTAGCAGTTTAGTTGTCTTAGGGTTTCTATTGCTCTGAAGAGACACCACGGCAATTCTCATAAAGAAAAACATTTAATTAGGGCTGGCTGTTGCGTGTAGCTTTTGCTACCCGCCTTAATGCTCCCACCCAGAGAATACTGGATTCACAGATGAAAAACACAAGTTGTTCCATTTCAACCTGCCCTTTTGGCTCAACTGCTGGGCACCTCCAATCTACCACAGCTAACATGCCCTTCCCAATACTCCCAAATCTGTCCTAAATCCTAAATCTGTCCTAACTTCAGTCGTTCGGTCACCTTCAGTCCCAGCTCAACACCGCAGCCTCCCTCCTGGAGAAGCTGCCTACGGCCGCTCTACCCAAGATCTCACAAGGCTGGTTGACTTTTCTCCCCTCACCGAAGAATGGTGAATATTTTTCCTCTCTCCCAAACCTCTGCTAGCTTGCGGACCAGGACCCGGAAGTCCTGCCTATTCCACCCAGCTCATTGGCCGCTAGCGTCTTTATTGATGGATCAGGAACCAATTGGAGAACAGGATCTTAGCACAGGTACCCTATAGCTGGCAAACAGTTTCATTATCCTCGTGGCAGAAAGCGTGACAGCGTGGAGCAGACAGGCGTGGTGCAGGAGAAAGTTCTACATCCTAATCTGCAGGCAGCAGGAGACTGTGTGTCATACTGGGAGGAGTTTGAACAGATGAGACCTCAAGGCCTGCCCCCTCGTCGACATACTTCCTCCAAAAAGGCCACACCTTGTCCAAGAAGGCCACACCTCCTAATATAGCCACTTCCTATGGGCCAAGCACTGAAACACCTGAGTCTTTGGACCATTCCTATTCAAATCGCCACAGCTAGACTTGGTAGATTCAGCACATTGTGATACAAATACTTAATACTTGAGTTATCTGGAGAAGGGATAATTGAATACACCCATGTAAGATAATCAATTTATGACTGAATTATACCCAGTAGAATTCTAGCATGAGATCCTAATATATGGATCCTTGTTTATCTCTTGTGGTGCATTATGCAAATTCCAGGCCCAGGCCCAGAAGCACATGTATACCTCTATGTCACAGTCCCAGAGAACCAGTAATGCAACATGAAATATTTTGCAAGGAGAGCCAACGTCAATTCTCTATCGAGCCGGTGGTGCGTGCGAGAGCTGTAAGGGTGGAAATTTTCCTCTTCCCCAGGGACACCTTGAAACCTAATGGGTTTGACCTTTATTAGTGAGTCCTCTTCCTCTTTGATGAACAGATCCAAATGAGATGGCACAAACCGAGTTCCAAGCAATCTTGGGTGCTGTAACAAATTTGAATCTCTACCTATCCAGCCTGATGTGAGACATCATAGGTTGGAGAGAAACTTAGATGGAAACAGATGGTAAAGTTAGCATGTGGATGGTTTTTGCTAGAGTTTTATAAATCCTGTACCTATTCCTCCCTGCTTCGTAACCTTCCTGCCGAAACCTAAAAGAAACATGCACTCACCTCAAATAGAGAAGGAGCAGACAGACCTAAGAAAGGTTCCATGCAACTCAACATGTAAGTAAGTTTATTAGTATTGCTTATGGGAGCACGAGCAACTTGTGAGCAACTGTACAATAGAAAAGTCTTACCACCACTCTCGGGCATTTTTTTTTTTAAACCTCTTTTCTTTGAGACAGAATCCAGTGTAGCTGAGACTAGCCTTCAGCTCTCTCTAGAGCCAAGGTTGGCTTTGAACTCCTGATCCTCCTGTATCTTCCTTCCAAATGTTGTGTTTACAGGTATGCCCTATCATACTTACCTATGTTTCTATAGCTCTGATGGAACCTAGAAGGAGTTTCTTGTGACCCCTCCCCTCTTTAAGAGGAAATGTTTGGGAGACCTGTGGTGCGTGCTATGCTGTGGAGCCTTGTCCAGTCTGCTCTGTCCTGACTCACTGCTGTTCGCTCCTGCTGAGGAACAAGTCGGTCAGGAAGCCGCGCCTCAGCCATGGCATTTAAAGATACCAGGAAGACTCCCGTGGAGCCCGAAGTGGCGATTCACCGGATTCGAATCACGCTCACCAGCCGCAACGTGAAGTCGCTGGAGAAGGTTTGTGCGGACTTGATCAGAGGTGCAAAGGAGAAGAATCTGAAAGAGAAAGGACCGGTGTGCATGCCTACCAAGACACTACCAGAAAAACACCTTGCGGTGAAGGTTCCAAGACGTGGGATCGTTTCCAGATGAGAATCCACAAGCGACTCATTGACTTACACAGTCCTTCTGAGATTGTTAAGCGGATTACTTCCATCAGTATTGAGGCAGGAGTGGAGGTCGAAGTCACCATTGCAGATGCCTAAGTCAACTGTTTAAATAAATTGACTTAATTGTTAAAAAAAGAAAAAAGAGGAAATGTTTGTCCCATCCCCATAGACCTTGCTAAGTAATATGCACTCTTCATGTTTCCTTGTCAATATGGTGACCGAGGTCTCCTGGGATCACTTCAGCCTCTCTGCGTCAGGATGCTGCTGCTCATGTCAAGTGTGCGGCAAACAACTACACCACATTCCCCAGAGAAAGAATTTATAAGAAAACTTGGTCCAATAGCCTTTACTACTACTAATAAATCTGTAGGTCTGGCTCGAGTCAGTGTATCATTTATATGCTATGTACATTCCCTCTTTATTATTTTAAAACTCATCAATTTGAAAATATGAAGCGTGTGCAATTCGTACTAAGCAAACAGCAGTGAGATCTATGAAAGACAATGATCATGCTTCTAAGCCCAGTGACATACTCTTTAGGCAACCGACAAAATTTTAGTATACATCTTTCTACTGCATTCTCCATGTCTGCACAAACACATAAAGGCATGGACGTCACCCGTTACAGTGTTATTCCATTACTCAAGAGGCCGAGGCAGGAGGATGTCGAATTTGAGCCTGGGCTACACAGTGAGATCCTGTTTCAAAGGCAGAAACAAAAATAAATAAACCATGTAAAATTGTTTCATGTTCCTATTGTTAACATTAGTCTGAAATTTTCTTTTTTCGTTTAATACATTTTATACTCCTATAAGTGCTTACATATAGCATATGTAAACATACTTATGTTACTTTTAATAATAACATAAAATCTGTATTAGTCTTTTCCTTATGGAGAAGTATTCAGACTGTGTCCTGTATCCTCCTCATGTACTCCCTTTTGGTTTGTTTGTTTTATGAGACAGGTTTTCTCTGTGTAGCCTTGGCTGTTCTGGAACTCACTCGTAGACCAGACTGGTCTCAAACTCACAGATACTCACCGGCCTCTGTCTCCTGAGTGCTGGGATCAAAGGTGTGCACCACTACCATCCACCATCACCCTCCCCCTCTCTCTTTTTAAAAGAGTACTGGATTTTTTTTAACTTTTAATTTTTTATTTTAGATTTTATTTATTTATTATATATAAGTACACTGTAGCTGTCTTCAGGCATCAGATCTCATCACAGATGGCTGTGAGCCACCATGTGGTTGCTGGGATTTGAACTCATGACCTCTGGAAGAGCAGTCAGTGCTCTTAACTGCTGAGCCATCTCTCCAGCCCCATCCGTCTCTTTACTTCGTCTTTTGAGACACAGTCACGCAGTTTTACCCTGACTGGCTTTGACTCACTCTGCAGCCCGGGCAGGCCTTGAACTTTCTTTTCTTTTTAAGGTTTCTTTTATTTTTTAAAATACCAGTTATTTCTTTTATACATTTTTTTGAGATTATAATATAGCCACACCACTTCCCCCTTCCTTTTCTTCCCTCCAAGCCCTCCCTTATACACCTCCTTGCTCTCTTTCAAATTACAGCCTCTTTTTTCATTAATTGTTGAAACATACATCTATATATATTATAAACATTATATATATATTCCTCAATACATAAGTCAGACTCACTAGCACTACTGTCTAAACGTGAGCAGAAGAAGAACAAGCAGCCATAGACATGCTAATGTGAACAGGGGAAAACCCAAGAAGCCTCAGCCCCATGCAGGGAACTACAGGCTACTAAGAATGCTGATAGCAGGGAAATAATCTTCCCCAGAGGCGAGCACACAAATCGGTTATCCAATACCACATGGTCAGCCTGGAAAACATATCTTCAGGTAGCACCATATAGGACTTGAACTTGCAACCATCCTGCCAAGCCTCCCAACGTAGTAGCTGGGATTACTGTATGCAGCCCCAGGCCCAGCCCTGGTTTCCTTTTTAATTCACTACAGATGCTGTGCTCAGTGTTTATCTGTAGTTACACATAAACCTGTAGAGATGTATTTCTTTCTGTGGGACAAAACTGTCAGCAGTTCTGGATCAAAGTTAGTAGGAAAATAAATACATTGTGAATTATAATCATTCCTTCCCCGAACCCTTGAGTGATTTATGACTCTGCCCCTCCCCCAAGTCCTCAACACGGGCAGTTGTTAGCTGGCCTTTACCTGTTTTATTTTATTTTATTTTTTTAATAAAAATAAAACAGCCCCGGCCGGCTTGGAACCTGTTATGTAAGCCACGCTGGCTTGCTTCTGTCTCCCCAAGGCTGGGATGAAAGGGTGTGCACCACCACACCTGGCTTGCAGTCTATTTTATTTGTTGTCAGCCTGAGAAATAAAAACAGACCTATGTCATGCTCCTGTTTGGAATTATCTCATTTTCTCTTGTCACTCTTAGCAGGAAGTTCAAAGTCTCTGACCTGGCCATACGCAGGAACTCAGGGTCTGGAGCCTATGTGCCCTGCAGGAGGCTTTCTCCACTCATGCAAAAGTGATGACGTAAGAATTCGTGGCGTAAGAATTCGTGATGCCACATTGAGTTGTTTGCCCAGTATAAGCTCCTGGGGGAGCTACACATTCTAAAATGGGACTAACTTATGCAGAAAAGGAATAATTATTTCTATTTCACTTACCTTGATGCAAATGTTTTTCCAGTTGCTTCAGGCTGATCAGTTAGACTTTAAACTTTAGTAAACAAAAAAGCAGAGGACTCCTTAAAAAAAAAAAAAAAGAAAAGAAAAGAAAAAACAAAAAAACATGTTAGGGCGACACCCCAGCTTCCAGAAAGGAGGCAAGTCTGGTTATAAACTTAGGGGGTTTTGCATCACTTGTTTTTAAGTTGGACTTTTCAAGTAGAAGATGCCTTTAATGTGTTGGTTTGCGGTACAGGAAACCTGATTTTTCCATGTGATAAGTCTTTGACATTAACCAGTATAGTTGGATTTTTAATGACACTTTCATCTTCAAAGCCCTTTACCAGTACAGATGGATTAATTATTCATTTGTGTGTGTGTGTGTGTGTGTGTGTGTGTGTGTGTGCGCGCGCGCGCACGTTGGGAGGGGGGGTGTTAAAAAGACAAGCCTTCAAAGCCAAATCCTTTCTCCTTAGGATTGGGGCTCTCCTCTTTTCAAATGCTGTTTTCCAGTCCTCAAGGGAGAAATAAACTTAATGACAGAATACAATGGGAAAGGCTTTGCTGGGAAGATATCATTATATCCTGAGTGGGATTAGAGGAGGTTGGGAGGCAGGACTAAAGGTGTGTTTACAGTAAGCACTCTGAGAATTAACTGGCTAAAAGTGTTACTGTTCGGGCTTTTGATGTGTTTTTACAGAGCAGAAGGAGCATAAAGGGCGTCAAGTTAGAACACAATTTGCCAATCCTTAAATTTGATGCTAAAGCACATACAGTTTATTCTTGTTACCTTTGAAAAGTGTCTAATTTGGTTTTTAAAAGATTCTATTTCGCAGAAGAAAACCTCGGGCTTCCCCGGAGGTCCAAGGAGGACTTGACACATCTTCTAACCACAAGAGAGCAGTCTTCCCTTTGAAGAGCGCTTCTTCTCCACCTCCCGAGAAATAAAAGAGCCGGGCTATGTTTGCAAACACTCTGAAAGCTCTTTCCATCAGACCCGAACGCCGGAAACCACAAAGGGCAGTCAAGTTTGGATTTTCAAGAAGAACGCCGGAGTAAACTTTCGCTCTGCCGGCCAGCCGATCGGTCTGTGCCTTGGGAGGGTCTCTGCTCAATTCCTGAACAAGTTCGGGCTCCCTGATAGCCACACTTGCAGACCCAGGAGTGAATTACAGCAATTGGGCAGCTTTGAAAGATTAATTTGTTTAGAGTGCGATCGCCTATTCAGGCTGGGACCCTTTGTTAACTCTTGAACTAAGATCAGAGGAGGCACATGGATACAAACGTGGATAAGGCTCGTCCTCTATCTTTGCCCCTTCTTCTCTGAAGCTTTATAAAGACCGAAGGAGAGCAACGAGCTTCGGAAACCATGCAAAGTCCCCTCCAAGTGTGCTCAGGTACCTAGCTTCTGGACCTAGAAACTTCTCCAAAGACAGACCGGGAAGCCTGGATGGACCAGCATCCCGGCTACGACAGCTTCCAGTCTGGTCTTCAAGGTGAGTCAACTGCGTGCTTTTCCGCAAGGAATGGAAAAATGCAAATCGGCTGGACTGCTTGCCCTGCATTCCCCGCTACGAGCCTCGCCGCTGGGCGCGCTGGCCCGGAGGGAGCCCTGCAGGGTCTCCGCGCGCCAGGATGCCGCGGACTGCGCGCGAAGACGGCCGTGCCCGTCCCTGCCGCCGGGGGGCGTCGCCGAGCCCGCCTTTCTGCGCCAACGCAACGAGCGCGAGCGGCAGCGCGTGCGCTGTGTGAACGAGGGCTACGCGCGCCTCCGCCAGCACCTGCCGCGCGAGCTGGCTGGCCAGCGGCTCAGCAAGGTGGAGACGCTGCGCGCCGCCATCGGCTACATCAAGCAACTGCAGGAGCTGCTGGAGCGTCACAGGCCGGACCTCAACAGCGATGGCGAGTCCAAAGCGTCCTCCGGAGCCTCGCCCTGTAGCAGCGAGCCTGAGGAGCGTGGCTAGCAGCGCCCTTGCCCACCAAGCTTTCATGGTTGCCTCTCTGGGCTCAGTTCTTAAAAACAATTAAGTGCTTCTGGATCTAGAAAAGAAAGGTAATTTAATGTTTAGAGGGTTTGGGGATTTTCCCCCTTTCCACCTTCATTCGCTCAGAGCTTTCAGCTTACAAATGTTTAAGGAAACTCATTTCTTGTATATATGAAGCACAGAAGGACCATCTCAAATCTATGCGGTGATTTTAAAAACACAAAGGGCTGTAAGGAACCTTTGCCAGAAAAGAAACACACACACACACACACACACACACACACACACACACACACACACACACACACACACACAGGACAGTCCTTCATGTGAGAGGAACGTTCTCATCCCTTTCCTTTTGGGAAATGCACTGGAAATCTTATCAACACATCACTGAAGGTGAAGGTGGCTGAGATAACACTCTATAAGACATTCGTGGAGCATCTGCTGGACCCGAACACCGGCCTGAATCGCCGTGCTAAAAAGGACAATGCTTGACACATACTGGTTTGTCCGCAAGAGTTCGATTGGGAACTTTGGCAGGTAATAAAGCGTCGCGATCTTAATGATCTTTTTGGAGATCTGAATGGCCATCTCCTCTCCCAGTTTCTGCCCACTGTTTCCCTGGCCCTTTTCTCTGTATGTTCCCCTGTACCGTTCTCATGCCGTCTAACCTTTGGTTGGAAAAAATAAAAAAGCAAATATGCTTGATGCCTTTTGGTGTTTGACGCTGACCTGACAAATGAGAAGCAAACAGACTCAGTCAGTGCCTTTTGGCATGAGAGCTATGGACGACGGGGTTGGGTAGAACCCGCTACACGTCCAAGCCATTTGTCTTTGAAAGCTTTCCAGCGTATTCGATATTTAACTATGGTCATTCCTTCTACCTCACCCAAACAGTTATGAATTATAGAATTCGCTAGATGCTTGTTGACATCTGAGGGTAAACTTCTAAAGCTCCTGACCCCACCAGCCTCCCCCCCTTTCTGGGGTGCTGGGAGTTGAATCTAGGGCTTAATGCATGCCAGTCAAATGCCCTTTCCCTGGCCTACACCCCAACCATATGCTCGTTCTAAGCTCATGAGTTACCCTTTCTTTAGAGGTAGCTTGAGCTAAGAGGAGCCAAGCACTCTCCAACACACCTCACTCAGCCTCTTACTGCCTGCCCCGTTATTCAGAGGCTATCTTTTCCTTACTAAGACTTTGTTAATTTTTCAATTCTGCCTTATTTTATTCTCAAATATTTGTGGGCTGGTTGTTACACCCATATATTTCACTTACAATGTAAAACAGAGTGTATCCCAGTGGGACCTTGCTCCTGAGCTGGGCATGGTGGTGCACACGTTTGGTCTCAGCATTTGGGAACTAGAGGCAGGAGGGCCTTGCTAAATGCAAGGCCAGAGAGGTTTCCATAGCCAGCTCCGTGTGATGAAACTGTCTACAAACGAACCACCCTCTTTTTATTTTTAAAAAGTTGGGTGGGGGGCTGGGGATTTAGCTCAGTGGTAGAGCGCTTGCCTAGCAAGCGCAAGGCCCTGGGTTCGGTCCCCAACTCTGAAAAAAAAAAAAAGAAGAAGAAGTAGGGGGCTGGAGAGATGGTTGGGTAGTTAAGAGCACCTGCTGCTCTCCGACGACCTGGGTTTGGTCCCCGGCAGCCCCGTGGTAGCTCACAGCCATCAGTAACTTCAGTTCTAGAAGATTGGATGCCCCCTTAAAGATTTCATAGACACTGGACACGAATGGCGCCCTTACACAATACCAGCAAAGCACTTGCACAAAATAAAAGTAAATAGTAAGAAGATGAAGCGAAAGAGATTATATGCCTTGAGCCAGTCAGTGTTACCAGGACCGGCTGAGCTGCCTCCTTGTCTGCCTGGCTCTGAGGCCCAGGGCAGCTTTGTCCTGTCAGATGCCGGCCCCCACAGTGTTGTTTATCTCTTTCCTACTATTTCACAGGAGATGTGGAGGGGTGAGGTACGAATGTTAAGTCAGGCCCCAGGAACGAGAACTTTCAAAACATTTGCTCTTCCCTTGTTTGGGATGGAGCGCTCCACTAAGCTAAAGAACACTGTGCCTTCTAAAAGAACAAAACCAAGCCCGGGTACTGTTTAGGGAGTGGAATGTTACATTGTAGAGATAAAGGGTTTGTGAAAGAAGAGAGGTGTCTATGTTCTTTGAAGTCTTCCCTGGGTGGTTTGGTTTTCCCCAGCCTAGAATTCCCCCTTGGTGATGCTTCCTGGCAGTCAGATATTCCTCCTGGAACCCCGATATCCTGATAGCTACTGTGACACACACTCCCTGAGGGCAAGGAAAAAGGAACCCTGATCTTGGACTCTTCAGAGTTAAGAAGTAACCGTTTGCTCTTTAAGCCACCTGAGGCAAAGCCTTACCTGAAGTTTCAAAGTCCCGTCCCATCTGGCCAAGGGAAACTTACGGGAATGTGCCAGTACCCATGGTAACTGAGTACACAGGCCCTAAAGGGATGCCATTGTCAGAAACTTTGAAGTTCCATTCAGGCAGGTTCTCTTTAAAGCACCTGAAGTTATCTTTGCTGTCTTCAGAAAAAAACAAAATTAGTAATCTCGTTTGTCACCCTGGAAGTGAGGCTTTGGTTAGAAATGTGGCTTCCCAGAATCCTCCACTGCAGTTATGGCTGCAGGTAGGATCCCACTAGATACCCCCCCTTTGACCTTTCTCTGTTGGCCGTTGAACATCTTTCACTCCCTGCTTACTGGGGTAGAGCGGGAGGCCTGAAGTTGCTTTATAGTTCCTTTACAGGGCAGGCCCAGGACAACTACGAGCGTCTCCAGCCCTTTGATTGTTGTCACTGAGTTGCACGTGTGTTTTCCTTGTATGCTCTCTGGGTGGGGAGGCTGGCGTTTAATCTCATAGCTGTTTGTCTGCGCCCTTCGCCTGAAGACCTGTCCGTCATCCTTTCATGTTTGCTTTCTCACCGTCGTTAACTGCAGCCAGAATGAAACCGCAGCTGCGTACGGCAGAAAGGTGTCCATCCAGACATCAGAACTCTCCGAACTGGTTTTTGCTTTCAGAGTGGGCCTAGAGAGGGCCACTTCTAAAGGTGGTTTGTGGACGAATTCTATCTGTGGGCTGTAGGCAGGGGCTTGGGAGATAATCTGATCTAGTTCCCAGAGGTTTAAACAAATGAGGGTTGAACAATCCAGGCACCTACTCATCTTCAGATATACTTTTGCTTTTTCTCTTTTTTCTCTTCCTCCCCCTCTTCTTCCTCTTCTTCCTCCTCCTCCTCCTCCTTTTTTTTTTTTTTTTTAAAACAATTGAAGGCAGCTCATTCCATATGCTAGCAGGTCCTGAGGTTATTCTGTAGAGCAGGCTAGCCCTTCTAGGTACTATTCTCAGCTGGTTTTCACAACGGTCTGAAAGGATGGATGTGTCGTCTCCATTGTAAAGACGCAGAGCCCGAGGCTTAGAGAGGAACTGACGACTCTCGTTATTTTGCTCACTGCTTCAGGAAACACCCAGTGGAGGAGAGACTTAAGCCGGGAGGGCTGATCTGGGCTCATGGTTGGAGCAGGCTATACCTGGGGAAGGCATAGAAGCCTGTGGCTCCAAGGTGAGGGGAGTTTGGCTGCACCTGACAATTCAAGACAGGAAGAGATTCAAGGCTATAAATCTCAAGGCTTGACCCTGCTACTTTCTCCATTGATTCCCTACTTCTCTTAAAAATTGTACAACCTCTCAAGGTAGCATCAGCTAGGGACCAAGTGTTCAAATCTGTGGCCCTTTAGGGGCTGTGTTACATCTAGACCATAGCATTCTGCTTTGGCCCATGGCCATCTTATTATGTAAAACGCACTAAGTTCAGTTTCAGACGTCTCCATAGTCTAACAATTTTACCACTGTTAAAATTCTTCCAAGTCTTATGTCACTCTCAAAACTGGGAGACCCTACTTTGTTTGGTTCATTTTGGGGTTTTTTCAGAAGGGGTTTCAATGCAGGCAAAACACTCAAATACACAAAAAATAACAAATGAATCTAAATTTAAAAAAATTAAAAGCATGCAGTGTATATGTATGTGTATGTGTATATGTATATATATGTGTATGTGTATATGTATTTGTATGTGTATATGTATGTGTATGTGTATATGTATATGTATGTGTATGTGTATATGTATATGTTTGTGTATATGTATATGTATGTGTATGTGTATATGTATATATATATGTGTATATGTATGTGTATATACGGCACCAAATTCTGCTTCCAACTTGAGATGTAGGCTGGTTACTTTTTTAGACTACGGCTGCTGTGACTATACCTTCCAGGCTGATCTGGAAAAACACTTACCAGTTAAAGCCTTACTTGAATCAGAATGCCTTTGTGGTCATGAATACGTGAATAAGCTTGGCACAAGGAATGGCACTATTAGGAGGTGTGGCCTTTTGGAGGAGGTGTGGCCTTGTTGGAGGAAGTGTGTCACTGTGGGGGTGGGCTTTGAGATCCTTCTCCTAGCTGCCTGGAAGCCAGTCTCCTCCTGCCTGTCTTTGGATCAAGACGTAGAACTCTCAGCTCCTTCTCCAGCACCTTGTCTTTCTGGAAGCTGCCATGCTTCCTGCCTTGCTGATAATAGACTGAACCTCTGAACCTGTAAGCCAGTCCCAATTAAATGTCCTTTATAAGAGTTGCCTTGGTCATGGTGTCTGTTCACAGCAGCAAAACCCTAACTAAGACAGCCTTAGACCTTTGTTCATTCACTCTTTTTTCAGATGAAATCTTCTAGATGAGTCTGTATTATTCCATCCTGCGACTCTGGATGACTGGAGTATTGCCTTCAGGAAATCTTTTCTACTGTTTTGGTGCAAAGCCCAAGGTTTCTCCTTAATGACACTGTCTTAGTTATGGTTTTATTGCTGGGGATAAACTCCATGACCATGGTAACCTCTTGTATAGGACAACATTTAATTGGGGCTGGCTCATAGGTCCAGAGTCTTGGGCCATTTTTGTCATGTTGAGAAACAGGGCAACATGCAGGCTGACATGGTACTAAAGAAGCAGCTGAGAGTTCTACATCTGGATTGGTGGGCAGCAGGAAGAGAGAGTGACACTGGGCCTGGCTTGAGCTTATGAAACATCAAAAGCTCAGCTCCTATGACAACGCTTCTTCTAACAAGTCCACACCTACTCCAACACCATACCTCTAATAAATGCCACATGGAGGCCATTTTTATTCAAACCATCACATTCCACTCCCTGGTCCCCATAGACCTGTAGCCATGTCATGATTCAAAGTGCATATAGTCAAATTTCAAAATTCCCATAGTCTGTAACAGTCTCAACCTTGTTTAGAAATCCAAAGTCTCTTCAGGGACTCATGTTAATCATTTAATTGTAACCCTTTGTGCTGGTTGGTTTTGTGTGTCAATTTGATACAAGCGAGAGTTATCAGAGAGAAAGGAGCCTCCACTGAGGAAATGCCTCCATGAGGTCCAGGTGTGAGGCATCTTCTCAATTAGTGATCAATGGGAGAGGTTACAGCTCATGGTGGATGGTGCAACCCCTGAGCTTGGTGGTCCTGTGTTCTATAAAAGGATAGGCCAAGCAAGCCATGGGGAAGCAAGCCAGTAAGCAGCAACCCTCATGGCCTCTGCATCAGCTCCTGCCTGCAGGATTCTGCCCTGTGTGAGTTCCTGTCCTGACTTCCTCCAATGAGATTGTGAGCTGGAAGTGTAAACTGAATAAGGAAACCCTTTCCTCCCCAGCCTGCCTTTTGGTCATGGTGTTTTGTCACAGCACTAGAAACCCTAACTAAGTCACCCCTGTAAAATCAAAGTAAGAAGGATCACAAACTTCCAACATACAGTGGCATAGGATATACATTACCATTCCAAGAGGGAGGAAAGGACGCATAGTGAGGAAATACTGGGTTAAAACAAGACCGGAATCCAGCCGGGCAAACTCCAAATTCTGCGTCTCCATGTTTGATGTCAAAGCGCTCTTCCCATCTTCAACTCCTTTCAGGTTTGTTAACTGCAACACACTTCTTTCTCTTGGTGTTCCACTACCTGTTAGCAGCTTTCTTGTCAGGTATCCCATGACTCTGGCATCTCCACCCTTGTGGGGTCTCCAAAACAATCCAGGTTTCACCCCCAGCTTCTCTCAAAGCCTCCATTGCAGGACACCCCTGACACATCCCTGGGCTCAGCAGCTTTCATTAGCCATGGAGGGAGATTCCGTAACCCCATTCTCATAGCCTTGACTCTAAAGCCAGAACTACATGGCCTAAGCTGCCAAACTCTGCTGTTTGCTGGGGCTGGAATATGCCCCGTTGTTGAAATATATATTTGTCAGTTTTCCGTTTTTCACAGTTTCCTTCACTGCCTACGCTTGGCTGTCCCAGAAGTCATTCTGTAGACCATGCTGGCCTCAGACTTAGAAATTCTCCCGCCTATGCCTTCTGAACATTGTGATTAAACGTGTGCATCACCACACCTGGCTCTGAGCTTTTCTTTAATTCCTTTTCACAAGTCGGAAGCTTAGCTGGGTGGGATCTTGTCCTGGGGTCACCACACCCTTTATTTCATTTAATATTTTTTCCATTTTTATTAAAATGGGTATTTCCTATTTACATTTCAAATGTTATTCCCTTTCCCAGTTTCCAGGCCATCAGCCCCCAACCCCACCATCTCCCCTTCTATGTGGGTGTTCCCCTTCCCATCCAACCCCCATTACTGCCCCCCAACAACAGTGTATGGAATCCCATACACTGGGGTTCCAGCCTTGGCAGGACCAAGGGCTTCCCCTTCTACTGGTACCCCAAGAAGTCTATTCACTATGAATTTGGAGCCCCGGGTCAGTCCATGTATAGTCTTTGCGTAGTAGTTTAGTCTCTGGAAGCTCTGGTTGGTTGGCATTGTTGTTCTTATGGGGTCTCAAGCCCCTTCAAGCTCTTTCAGTCCTTTCTCTGATTCCTTCAACGGGGGTCCCATTCTCAGTTCAGTGGTTTGCTGCTGGCATTCGCCTCTGTATTTGACATATTCTGGCTGTGTCTCTCCGGAGAGATCTACATCTGGTTCCTGTCAGCCTGCACTTGTTAGCTTCATCCATCTTATCTAGTTTTGGTGGCTGTATATGTATGGGACACATGTAGGGGCAGGCTCTAAATGGCCGTTCCTTCCGTCTCTTTTCTAAACTTTGTCTCCCTATCCCCTCCTATAGGTATTTTTGTTCCCCTTGTAAAGAAGGAGTGAAGCATCTGCATTTTGGTCGTCCTCGAGTTTCATGTGGTCTATGCATCTAGGGTAATTCGAGCATTTAGGCTAATAGCCACTTATCAATGAGTGCATACTATGTGTGTTTTTCTATGATTGGATTACCTAACTCGGGATGATATTTTCTAGTTCCATCCATTTGCCTATAAATTTCATGGAGTCATTGTTTTTGGTAGCTGAGTAGTACTCCATTGTGTAGATGTACTACATTTTCTGTATCCATTCCCCTGTTGAAGGGCATCTGGGATCTTTCCAGCTTCTGGCTATTATAAATAAGGCTGCTATGAACATAGTGGAGCATGTGTCTTTGTTATATGTTGGGGCATCTTTTGGGTATATGCCCAAGAGAAGCATAGCTGGGTCCTCAGGTAGTGCAATGTCCAATTTTCTGAGGAACCTCCAGACTGATTTCCAGAATGGTTGTACCAGTCTGCAATCCCACCAACAATGGAGGAGGGTTCCTCTTTCTCCACATCCTCACCAGCATTTGCTGTCACCTGAGGTTTTAATCTTAGCTATTCTGACTGGTGTGAGGTGAAATCTCAGGGTTGTTTTGATTTGCATTTCCCTGATGACTAAAGATGTTGAACATTTCTTTAGGTGCTTCTCAGCCATTCGACATTCCTCAGCTGTGAATTCTTTGTTTAGTTCTGAACCCCATTTTTTAATCGGGTTATTTGTCTCCCTGCAGTCTAACTTTGTGAGTTCTTTGTATATATTAGATATTAGCCCTCTATCAGTTGTAGGATTGGTAAAGATCTTTTCCCAATCTGTTGGTTGCCATTTTGTCCTAATGACAGTGTCCTTTGCCTTACAGAAGCTTTGTAGCTTTATGAGATCCCATTTGTTGATTCTTGATCTTAGAGCATAAGCCATTGGTGTTTTGTTTGGGAAATTTTCTCCAGTGCCCATGTATTCAAGATTCTTCCCCACTTTTTCTTCTATTAGTTTGAGTGTATCTGGTTTGATATGGAGGTCTTTGATCCACTTGGACTTAAGCTTTGTACAGGGCAATAAGAATGGATCAATTTGCATTCTTCTACATGCTGACCTCCAGTTGAACCAGCACCATTTGCTGAAAATGCTATCTTTTTTCCATTGGATGGTTTTGGCTCCTTTGTCAAAAATCAGGTGACCATCGGTGTGTGGGTTCATTTCTGGGTCTTCAATTCTATTCCACTGGTCTATCTGCCTGTCTCTGTACCAATACCATGCAGTTTTTATCACTATTGCTCTGTAATACTGCTTGAGTTCTGGGATAGTGATTCCCCCTGAAGTCCTTTTATTGTTGAGGATAGTTGTCCCTATCCTGGGTTTTTTGTTATTCCAGATGAATTTGCAAATTGTTCTGTCTAACTCTATGAAGAATTGGATTGGAATTTTGATGGGGATTGCATTGAATCTGTAGATTGCTATAGTAAAATGACCATTTTCACTATATTAATCCTACCAATCCATGAGCATGGGAGATCTTTCCATCTTCTGAGATCTGCTTCAATTTCTTTCTTCAGAGGCTGGGAGTTCTTATCATACAGATCTTTCACTTGCTTGGTTAAAGTCACACCGAGGTATTTTATATTATTTGGGACTATTATGAAGGGTGTCGTTTCCCTAACTTCTTTCTCAGCCTGTTTATCTTTTGTGTAGAGGAAGGCTACTGATTTGTTTGAGTTAATTTTATACCCCGACACATTGCTGAAGTTGTTTATCAGGTTAAGTAGTTCTCTGATGGAACTTTTGGGGTCACTTAAGTATACTATCATATCATCTGCAAATAGTGATCATTTTGACTTCTTCCTTTCCAATTTGTATCCCTTGGACCTTTTGTTGTCTTATTGCTCTGGCTAGGACTTCAAGAACTATATTGAATAAGTAGGGAGAGAGTGGGCAGCCTTGTCTAGTCCCTGATTGCTTCAAGTTTCTGTCCATTTAGTTTAATGTTAGCTACTGGTTTGCTGTCTCTAGCTTTTACATCACTTAATATTTTTAATCCATTTATCTCCTTGATAACACAGGATTAGCTCCACTTCCTGGAACCCCTGTTCTCAAACTGTACAATTTCTCTATTTTTCTTGCTCAACTTGCTCCTTTTCATCACTCTGTATAAGAGTAAACACTGGTAGTCACATAACAGAGTCAATACTATGCTGTTTTGAGATTTCCTCTCTCAATAAAATTAATCCAAAACCCAATTTAACCTCGGGCAGATTTTTCTGACAAGGGCAAAAAAGCAGCCACATTCTAACTGTCTCTAGGTCACACACAGATAGTCTTCTCTTCTGAAACTTCTTAAGGTGGGCACCCACAGCTCAAATCACCCTCGGAACCACCGTCTTTCATGCTATTACTAGTAGGTTCCACTAAGCCAAACTTAAAGCAGTCAACTGCTTTTGTAATTCTAAGTCCCAAAGTCCACATTTCTCCAAACAAAAGCATGGTCAGGTCTGTCACAGAAATTCTCCAGTTCTGGGTACCAACTTCTTGTTTAGTTAGGGTTTTATTGTCGTGAAGAGACTCTATGACCATGGCAAACTCTTATAAAGCACAACATTTCATTAGGGCTGGCTTACAGGTTCAGAGCTTGGTCATGGATGGAAGCGTGCAGGCAGACACGATGCTGGAGAGTAGCTGAGACTTTTACATCTGAACCAGCAGGGCGAGAGGGAGGGACACCGGGCCTGGCTTGAGCTTCTGAAACCTCAAAGCCCAGCCCTGTGATGCTAAGGTCTTTAACAATTACAATCTCCTCGAGCCTGCCTTGACCTTCACTTTAACTGGATTCACACTTCCTTCCTCATCGAGCTGCCCAGCACTGCTTGCAATGTGAATCAGGCTCAGCGTCCTCCTCTTTGGAGATGTCTCCCATTTTTCCTGTCTCTCTGCTTTCCTTTTCACTGTGAGTCTGGGTAATCCTCGGAACAATAGCTATGATACCACCGGAGTATTATACTGCCCTAAATTGTTCTCTGGCAAATAAATTGGTCCAGTATTTTAAAATCAGCCTTACTTGAATTTTCATGACATGGACACCCCAAACCCCAAATCAAAATGGCTTAATAATGATGAATCCTGCTGTAGTAGTTACTTTCCCTGTCACTATGAAAGAATACCTTGAGACTTAAGGGAGAGTTACTTTGGCTCCCAATTCACATGTGCTTTCCATCATGGTGGGGAAGGCAAGAGTGTGTTATCGCACATATACATTCAAGAAACATAGAGCAATGAATGCTCAGCTCATTCTTTTTCTTTCAGTCCTCGCTCCCAGCCTGTGGAATGATGGTGCCTACAGTGGGTAGGTATTTCTACCTTAATTGATCTCTCATAGGTGTGTCCAAAGGCTTTTTAGTCTATGTTGCTTGTCAACTTGACATCCAAACCCATCACTTAAAACCATCACCTCGTCTTGTCCTCATCTCCTTACACAAACGCATTCTGTCCATATTTAAAATTCCTATAGTGCTTAACAATTCCAACTTTGCTTGAAAGTCTAAGTCTTCTTTGAGATTCAAGGCAATCTCTTAAATGAACAGCAATAAAATAAATTATAAATGACCAATATACAGAGGCACAGAATTAATATTCCCATTCAATCAGGGAAGAATGAGAGCATAGCAAAGAAAGGTCAGACCAATACAACCATCACAGTCACTAGGCTTTCACTATGTAAGTGGTTGCTCACATGCAATAAAGCAGATGCTTTTCCCAGAAACCATGTCCACAATAGTTCATCTCCTCATCCTTTACCAACCCACAAACATTGCAGTCTTGTTGTATAGTGATACAAATTTTAAGTTAATTTTGTTGCTGTTAGGTAGGCATTGAACCTATGCAACTCATTTAAGAATACAAGGCTTAGACCCAGTCTTTTTAGTAGCTGCTATTACAAACTGTTTGGGATGTTCTTAACTTAATGCAAGTTAAGAACCAGATAGTAAACTCATGGTCAGATTAGACTCTCATTTAGTTAATTATAACAGTGTTCTCAAGATTATTCAAATAGTGAGTAGCTAAGAATAACCAATGTTTAACAATTCAATTATGCTGTATAGAGATAGATGGTCTTCAAAAGCATTAGAGATCCCCAGAATATGACATTTAGTGCTATGTCATTATTAAAAGATCTTCTGAGTATGAGACATATCTGCTCCTGATAGTACCCCCATTCTACTTCAAGGATGATATTGAGTATCGTTACCCCCAGGCAAAGTTGCTTCAGTTGTGGCAAGCTAGCCACTGGGCAAGAAATGCCCCAATTTCATCTACAAAATACTGCCCCCCCCCAAAAAAAAGACAAATGAATGCAGGATAGTTGACTGTTAAGCTTTGCCAAGACAGGGTAAGCTAGTCCTTCATAAGTCCTGCTTCATATAAGGTCTGTCATATGGTTCTGGGCCAGAAGGATGAAGACAGATGCTCCAACATGATAAGGAATATTGGGGATCGACCAGAGTCAGCTGTTTCTCTCTGCCAATTGTATAAATTTTGCAAAATATGTCTTTGTGAGTCCTACATATTCAGATAATATTTATTCCTTCTCAAATCTCTGATGGGGCTGAGACTAGTTATAGTCTCACAATTGAACTTAAGTTATTTAACATTAAAGATGATGTTCTTGATTTGAAAGGATGGTGTTCAGATGGTAATAAAAGTTAAAATCGAACATGATTGAGGTACCGAATTGTAAATCATTTTAGTTAGGACTTTATTGCCCAGTTATAAATGTAATTCATACTTAATGTTCATAATTGCTTCAAAATAGTTCCTACTGTGTATTGTTACTGTAAGAGAAAGAGCCTTTTAATTGGACAAAATGGGGGAAATGTGGGTTGGCTGGTGCTGTTTGTATTCTAATGTTTATTCTGCTTCCTCAAGAGGGGTTGCCCATGAGCAGTATATCATATACTCTGGTGATCTCATGTGGACCTTCTCCCTATTTTAACTGATCAATCAAGGCTAGAGCCTATGACTGGGCAGTAGAGGGGAAAGATGGGACTGGAGGTTTGAGAATGGGGCAGGTAGAGAGAAGAGGATGCGAGGGGAAGGAGAGAGGATGGAAGAAGAGGAAGCCTGGATCCATATGGCCAGGAGAAGCTGCAGGTAGCAAGGGGTCTCATAGCTCAGGAGTTAGTATAGTGTTAAATCTGCCCAATCTAGGCATATAGCTTCTAATTATAATAATTGAAGTATGTTTTTTATTGGGTTGGAAATTCCAGCGACATCCTTGATCCTTCTATGCTTCAAATAGGCCACCACCACACTGATGGTCCCTTTTCACATACACACTGAGTCCACGTCTCTCCTAATATTGGGACAGATGAATCCATGAGTTCCCAAAATGCACTGGATTCATGCTTTCTCTTCCCTTCAGAACCTGTACGTGGGTTCTGTTCTGGTGGGGGGGGTGGGGGGTGGGGGGTGGGGAGGTGGTGGTTCTGTAGCAAGATGGCTGTTAACAGGTTTAGACTTTTATTATACTATCCTAGCAACCCTGGGGGAAGACAGCACCTTGCTCTTGAGTGAAAGAACTTCCAGTATTTAATTATCACATGCCACTTCCTCAAGTCAGGAACTGGAAGAAGCAATTTGTGTGTTCTAGTGTGAGCCCGTGTGTGGTCAGCTCATCTACACAAACTGAAAGTTGGGATGGGGGTTACCAGAAAAGGATGCGTGTGGCTGCTGTATTTTGAGAGCTGGTAAGTATCTTAAGAATGAGATAGGGATTTAAGTGAAGAGGGGGAGGACTAGAGATGTCCAGGAATTAGAACTAGCAAGACTTAGGTGAAGGTCAGGAAAGACAGGAATCAACAATGACATTAAGTCTGTCTGGTTGGCTCAGCGAGTATTAGTCACTTGCTGCCAACCCTGACAACCTAAGTTTGATCCCCAAAGCCCACATAGGAACATTTGCAAGTTGTCCTATGACCTCCCACCCATGTATATAAAGTGCCCGACTGAAAATGCACAGCCTTCTCGTTTGTGACTGTTAGCACAGTCACCTTGATAGACTCTAGAATTATCTAGGAGACAAGCTGAGTATGCCTGTGAGGAAGTCGACATTGGGATGATTGGGGAGACCCACCATGAATGTGGATGGCCCACTCTGTGCTGGGCACCAGAATTCACCCCTGCTTCCTGAGTGCCAGGCAATGTGACCAGCTGCCTCCGGCTCTGACTATGTCTTCCCTGACATAATAGAAAGCATCTTTAAGATGTTACCATCTACAACGCAAGATCTCACAAGGTGACAAAAGATAGCCACACAAAGCAACTATTCCTAGCTGTGGTCACTTAGTGCTTTCATAATAGTTAAATAAAAATGTAAGTGTGGTGTCACTGCAAAGCATTACTCGAAGCTGGCCGGGCCAGCCTCACTAGTGAGTCATCACCTGTCGTCATGCTGCAGGTACTCTGCTTAAGACAGACAGGAAGGCTATGGAAAGTTACTTTCTCCTTTGCCCTATCCCTTAGCATACCACATGTCCTCAACATCCCCCACTGTGCCCTTGTCTAGTATCTTGATTAAAACACTTTGGGTAGTTGGTGCTTTCCATGAGAAGGGAATTTGAGTTTGCTTCTTGTAGAGAAATGCCAAAGATGAGCGGACAAAACTGACACAGTAAGAGAAGAAAGGAAACATTCAAAAACCTATTTAATAGAATGTTTTCATGATACCTACTGGGCTACAAACAGAGCTTGGTGTAAAGAAGTCCACTCTGCTGATTACCGACTTGTATGACCAAGTAGGGCATTTCTTCATCCCTTCCCACACCCCAAGAGTCACAGAACCCCGTGGGACAGGTTCACTTGACTGCTCCCAACAGAGATACAAGTCTTCTGGAAGGCTATCTTCCAACCTGTGTGTGACAGCAGCCATTGTGGTGTGCATAGTGACAGCTCTGCCATTCGGATCTTGTCAGGCCTCGAGTGGGTGTCTTAGGGATCTCAGTCCATGGGCACCTCAGAGATGCTGACAGTCTCGGGTCTATCCTTTAATAACAGCAATTGGTCTCAGTTTAATGGCCTTCTTGCTGATCCCAGCATCATGGCAAGTGTTCACGACGTCTGTCACATTCTTATATGATTCTGGAGCCTACAGGGAAGGAATTGAACACTGTAAAATCCACTAATAGGAAATCTTTCAAACTTTTAAGCTTTATTTGAAATAAATACTCAGATACTATTTTCTCTATTAAATTAGCAAAGGTTAGCCCGGTGTGGTAGCTCACATCTTTAAGCCCAGCACTTTGGAGGCAGGGGCAGAGGGATCTCTGAGTTTGAGGACAGCCCGAGTTTCAGGACAGCCAGGGCTACACAGAGAAACCCTGTCTGAAAAAAAAATTAGCCAAGGTTAAAAACATGAGTAAACTAAATGCTGGAAAGGAGTATGAGATAAATACTTAGTCTTACATATTCATCTGAATTTTCTAATTTCTCCAAAAAAAAAAAAAAAAAAAGTGTGTGTGTGTGTGTATGTATGCGTGTGTGTGTGCGTGTGTGTGTGTGTGTGTGTGTGTGTGTATGTATATGTGTGTGTGTATGTATGTATATTATTTGTATACTTAAAAGCAGGGGCCAGTGTAGGACATGTAAGACCTTGGTATCATATAGGCATAAGAAATGGTAAGATTGAAAGAGCTCAAACCATGGGAATCTCAGAAGCCATTCCCTACCTGCCTCTCCTTGCTCTGGAATACGTAACCATGACACCCCACTGAGGACCACCAACCAGCACCGGGTCACATAGCATAAACACTGGAGTAAGGTATCTAGACAGCTCCAAGCCTTTAGCCAATGAGTTCCCTTCCTTGGTACTCCTTCCCATAAAAGGTATTTAATCCCTGGTTCACCCTTAATAAGGGGTATGCATTCACATCCACCATCAAATAAACCAATATGAACAAGCAAGAGTTGTCTCTTCATTAAGTACCAACAGGGAAGGCCTTCTCCTCTTCCACCCCCATGGGTGGTATACTCAGCCCTCACTCCCATACAGACCAAGGGATCTGCCTCCCCTCGATGCCTGTCGTGCAAACACCCCAGGGAAAAGGCAGACCCATGGCACTGTTCCTGACCCCCAGTGTTTACCTGGGTGCCCAGAGAGGAGACTGGAACCACGGCACTTGTCCCAGACCCTGCCGTTTCCCCTTCAGGTCCAGTGAAGAACACAGACTGTGGAGCACCTAGACCAATGGACCAGGTACCCCACAGAGAGGAAGGATGCGGCATGACAGGCCAGTGAGATGGCTCAGTGTGAATGCGGAAGCCTGGTAACCCAATTTTGACCCTTGGAACTCATTTAAGTACAAGAGATCTGACTCCACTAAATTGTCCCCTGGCCCTCACACATCCTTTTTTCTTTGTGTTCCACATTGTGTAAATTAAGCAGTTACTTCCTTTTCGATTGTGATTATTATTTTAGATGTACTTATTTTATGTGTAGGAGTGTTCTGTATGTTTTATGTCTCTGTCTGGTGCCTGGAGAGGGCAGAGTTAATTAAACTGGAGTTATAAATAGGTTTAAAAATCCATGTGGCTGCTGGGAATTGAACCCAGAGCCTCTGAAAGAGAAACGAATGCTCTTGACAGCTGAGCCATGGCTCCAGCCCCCAACCCCAAATGTAGTACTCCTCAAAACAGGTAAAAATCAAGTTACAGCAAAAACAAAAAACAACAACACACACCCCCCAAATAAACCAACAAAAAACCCAAGCTTGGCTCAGTAATTCTCCCTGAGGCCTCTAATTATCAAAAGCTTGAAGAATGAACATGCTTTTACAACATATTTTATAGCAGCAAACAAAGGGAAGCCATGTGAATGTCCACTGTGACCAGAAGCCCAGCGGCTCACCCGGTAGCACTGAGTAAAGGGCTTTAGGAGTTGCATTTTTAAAAGGACAGAGAAACTTTGACAACTTCAACTTTAAAACAGCATCAGGAAACATGGTGGTAAGTGCTCTTCAAAATGAAGGAGAGGTGGGATAACTGGGTTTTTAAGTTCATGCAGATCATTTAAATACAATTTTTCCTCTCTGTGAACTAAACACAAATTGTTTCTCTCTAACCACGACTCCCTCCTTTTTCAAATTTGTCCTAAACTGGAATGTAATCATACAACTGTACAAAATCAAGGTCAATGGGTCGTCTTTTTTTTTCCTACGTGGAGAGGTTTAATGAGAGGAGAGGAGAGGAGGGGAGAGGAGGGGAGAAGGGGAGGGGAGGGGAGGGGAGGGGAGGGGGAGGGAGAGACAGGAGAGGAGAGGAGAGGAGAGGAGAGGAGAGGAGAGGAGAGGAGGGGAGAAGGGGGCAGGGGAGGGGAGGGGAAAGGAGACAGGAGAGGAGACAGGAGAGGAGAGGAGAGGAGGGAGGGGAGGAGAGGAGGAAGGAAAGGAGAGGAGAGGAGAGGAGAGAGGAGAGAGGAGAGGAGAGGAGTGATGAGGCCAGCCCTGAGCACAGGAAGGGAAGGGGGGTGGGATGGGGAGAGAAGAGATGGGGACGCAGGAGAAGAGAGCAGAGAAGTGAAGAACGAATAGCAAGAGTCAATGGGTCATCTTAAACTACGTCTATGCATGACTCCTAAGGTTTTACAATTGCAGGTGGTGGTGTCTCACGGTTAATCCCAGCACTCAGGAGGCTGACAGGCAAGGCAGGCAATTCTCCAAGTCTGAGGCCAGCCTGGCCTACAGAGTGAGTCCCAGCACAGCCAGGTCAACACAGAAAAGAAAAAAACAAGCCACCCCCCCCCCCCTTTTTTACAACTAAATTCTACTGTCTGTGGCACACACAGTGCTCATGTGGCTGTTGGAGACAATTTGAAAGAGTAAGCTTTATCTTCAAACAGATGGGACCTGGGGATTCAGGTCACCACGCTGGTCCTTACAACCTACTTTTAACACTGTAATGTAGATAGGAACTGTACGAGCAGTAAAAATCCCTTTAATAGATTAGCTTGCAATAGACTTCATCTCAGAACAAAGGGCAATATAATATAAAATGAGGTAAACAAGATCAGAACCAGGACTAGTAGCTCGCTCACACTTGTGAACCTTCTACACGGAACCTGAGGGCTGTTTCAAGGCCGAGGAGGCTGGAGTTGGCCTCCTCTGCGACAGTGAGTGGTGGGGTCGTAATAAGGAGGAACTGCAAGGGTGAGGTGAGCAGGCACGACAAAAACAAGTTTTATCTGTGGATGGAATTCTCAAAACAGCAAAAAGTGAAAAAGCAAATTACAAAACCCCAAACACCCAAACTGAAGCCACTGACAACCTATCTCAGTTCTGTGACCCCAAATTCCCGCCTCTGCCCGCAGGCTATGCCTTACGGCTTTCTGTTAAATACTTTCCCGATGCCACTTACCTCTTCCATAACCAGCTTGGGGGACGCAACCCGGATGGCGATTCCCATGTCTGCCAGCTTGTCTAAGACATCTTGGAAATCTAAATTACGACGTGATTTTGCTCTGGACAAAGCACGGCCCTAGAGGGAGAAAGCACCAAGGACAGGAGTAACCAGTTTATGCATTTCGAACTAAAACGCCATTTGACTCCAGTTTAAGCTCTTGGAATTCTATGCCTTTTCCTTGATAATGAATTTCTCACCATGATCATATTCTACTATGTATTACTCATTTCCCTCTTTACTGTTAGTGAGTGCATGAGCACATGTATGTACAATCGCTGTGGCATGTGTGTGGAGGTCAGAAGTGGGCTCTCTCCTTCCACCTGGTTGAGGCAGGGTCTCTAGTTTCTGCTGCTGCTGTGAACTCCAGGAAACCCGGTGTGTGAGCTTCTGGCGAATCTCTAGTCTTCCCATCTTGGTGTAGGAGGCTGGGATTACAGGTGTGGGGGTGCCAGGGCTGGGACTAGGATTATCAGGTTTGCAAGAGCTTTACCCCCTGAGCGATCTCACCCGACTTATTTGTTCACCTCTGAGCTAAGTCTTGCTCTGCTGCTGACAAGGTCCAGGCAGGCCCTGAGCTTGTACTTCTACATCAGCCTTCTGAGGAGCTAAGACCACTATACGAGTCTTCGTTTTCCTATTATCTTATACTAAAACCAACCAACCAACCAACCAACTAACCAACCAACCAACCAAACAAACAAACAAACAAACACCTAACCCGACAGGTTATTGAGCTGGAAAGGTGGGTAAAAGTGCTTGTTGCCAAAACTAACCTCCAAGTTTAGTCTCTGGAACTCATAACATGGAAGGAGAGATCCCAAAGCTACTGAATTGTGCAGAATTCCATATGCATGCTATGTCACATTCTACCCCAAGTCCTGACATACCCACATGCACCAAAGAAAAAAATAAAGTTATAAAAACTTTAAGATCAAGCAGAATGACCTGGGCTATGGTAATCGTTCAGTAGATAAAGCACTTGCTGGACTAACATGGAACCTTGAATCTGGCCCACATATAAAAGCTAGGAATGGGTACACAAGCCTGTCAGATCAGCACTGGGGAAGCTGAGACAGGAGGATCCCAAGGGCTTGCTAGCCAGCCAGTCTAGCTATCAGTGAGCAGCAGCTTCAGTGAGAGCCTGTTTCACAAAATAAGGTGGAGAGGGATAGAGGAAGAGAACCAGCGCAGGACTCTTGACTACGCGAATGCATGCACACCGCTAACGAGCACGCATACAAACCAAACCTCTTTTCTACTTTAACCTTATCATCTATGCTTTATTAAGAAGCCTCATCACATTCTTTTTTGAAAATAAATTTCTACCTAAAGCATTTTGTAAAGATTTTTGTATGCTTCTAAATACCACTGATTATATGTCAATATAAATGTTATTTTTCTGTTATATATAGCTTTTTGTGATTTAAATGTTTCTCTACTTAACATTTTGAACTACATAACTATCAAGTGCAGCCCTGCAATTCCTAAGCTATTTAGCAGCCTCGTGGCTTTACCACTAGATACAGGTAACACCCTTCCAAACGGAACCACGGTCACTGATTATGAATCCAGATGCTGTCCATGCCTCTAGAGGAGCAGGGAGCTCACACTGGTAAGACTCACTGGGTGACACTAGGAGGGCAGATGGCTGGAAACAAGGAGTGATTAGAGGGGAAAGGCATGTTAAGATGTGTTTGAGGCGGTCATCTAGATGGGTTTTATTTCCCCTCTAACACTGACTAAGCGGTTTGATCATTCAGCCAACCACCTGTGCTGTGAGTAAAATGTTTCCAAACACAGCAATGGCCATTTACGTCGCACTATGGTTCCTCTTGTCCTAGAGTGGCACAGCTGAACTGTGGCAGATCAGTGTATAGCCCTGAGTCTCCTGGCTGTCTACAGACAGTTCACTAAAAGGTGGCTTAGAAGACATGAGGCAACACACAGAAACAGACGGTGCTGATCTGCAAAGAGTGCATACCCCCAAATCTGAAGTGGACTGTCAAAGGAAAGGAACAATTAGACAAATGAGTAGGTCCAATGGCCTGTTGACCAGGGTCATGAACTCAGTGCAGTACAATTCCTTAGGCCACTTATGAGCCAGCTGCAATAAACTCAGCGACTCTGCCCACTGTCCAGCTGGATTTTCTGCACTTGAAGATGAGGATGGATCTGGTCCTACAGTCAGTTCACTAAAGAGTAGAGTATACGAACAGAATAATTTGCAAGAGGCAGTCAGGACACACTCAAACCGCACTAAACTTAATCAGGTATTTACCTGTCAAGATGCACCATAGCTAAACTGACAGAACGTTTCTAAGCAAGCTTTCCTTCTCCTTACCGCTCCATGACAGGTTGTTCCAAAGGTCTCAGTCATGCCTTGTTCAGTGCCAGTCAGAACATAACTACAGGTCCCCATGGTGCCACCGATAAGCACTGGTTGTCCAGTGAGCTGAGGGTACACAAAACCAACATCACATTTCAGAAAGGCACGTGCTTTCTATGCCTGAAATTTCTTGTGTGGTAGAACTGTGAAGAACCCTAACCTCTAAACTCAGTGCTCTTGTAGCTACACTAAGGCGTTACTTGGGATTTCTGACTCCTTGGGAAAACAAAGAGAAGGAAGCTATAAGGGCTGCAACAGACAGAATGTAGTATAGAAAATCAACTGGAGGGAAGTATGGCTAGGATTTCCATACTGTTTCCTCATCTGCAAAACCATAAGAGTAAGGTAAAGCAACACTACCTCTCTCTGCCTTCAATAACCTCCAGGCCATGTTCAGTTCAGGAGAGTAAAACCTACATAGTGTGGCACTAAGACAGCACTCACTATGGGCTGGGGTGTCACTGGTGCAGACTAGGAACCATGCTGTCATGGGAACAGGACATTTTCTTCACACTTGTTTTCCTGCTTTACTGAACCTGTTCTAGAATTCCCTACTCCTGATCCCATTCCTCAAACACAAGCCCCGGGTCACATACCTGGTAATCAACAGCTATGAGGGGATGGTGAGGAGGGAAAGCGCGGGTGGACCCTTTCCTGTGCACCAACAGCGTCCGTTCCTTTCCGTCTACCACGTGCTGCTCCACTTTGGCGATGTTGTGAGAAACATCATAAATCACATGCAGGTCCAGGTCGTCAGGGGTTGTGTTGAAGACTTTGGCAAAAGCCTAGAGGGACAGGTTCCATTACAAGCAGCCAGTTCTACTCTTGAGAACATATTTTTCTGCTTCCAGCTAGTGAACGGTGGACTTCCGAGTTCTAAGACAGCAGTCACTAGTCTCCATATGAAGCAGGGACTGCCGGTTAGACCATAGGCTTGCTACAGAGTCTACCTCAGGCAGAAAGGCTGCTCACTACTCCGATCTGGCCTGCAGAGACAATTCTTGCCCAGCCTTCTCAATCACAGAGAACAGCATTTCCATTCTTGCTGAGGCTCAAGGCAAAATTAAGTCACTCTGCTGTACTGTCCTGGCCCACGACACCAAAACCCTAAGACACTTCCCTAGCATCTAGAATGCACATTTCTAAAACCAAACATGCTTAACTTCCTGACAAACTCAAGAGAGCAATTTTACTTTACCTGACGGGTTAAGAAGGTCATAGACGAGCGGTTAACCCAGGCATAGTTTCCAGCGGCAGCCATTCCCTTTAGATAGTCTTGTCCCTCTGGGGATGAAATCCGAGCACATGCCAGCTGCCGGTCATTGACTATAATCTTGTCTCTCTTCATGGCCTTCTCCATAGCTACCAGTGCGTCTGCAGCAGAACCGCAGGTCAGACCCCTCAAAGTTTCTCTTACATAAACCACTCAGATTGACTGCAGAAAGTACACTTCTGTGGTCACCTATTTGCTCAGTTCAGATCTATTTGGGGCTGGAAACAGCTCAGCAGGTAACAGCACTGGGTGCTCTTGGCAGATGGCCTGGGTGCATCCACACAGTGGCTCACCATTGTCTGTTCACTCCAGTTCCAGGGAACCCAAACCTCTTTTGGCCCCCATGGGCACATACAGACAAGTAGACAGATACACACACACACACACACACACACACACACACACACACACACACACACACACACACACACACACACACACACACACACACACACACACACAGAGCCTTTAAATTCATTTTTATAAAGAAGTATTGATTGAGAATCTGAGTGACATAAGTATGTGAAACCCAGAGAGCATTTGCCTTTAGAAGCGGGAAATGGGATGTGTACAACAGCAACACGGGTTTAGTCACTCCTTCCCAACATGTGAGTGAATGAGTAGAGCATATGTTTTATTACAATCGTAGTTTCTTTTTAAAGACAGGGTTTCACTTTGTAACCCATTTATCTTCCAATTAGCACTCAATTAGCAATCTTGTCTTGTCCCCCCATAAATACACATTTTAGTTCCAAGTAAAAATTGAGGTCTAGAATATACCTGTAGCTACTTGGTGGCCCAAGCCTCTGCTCCCGCTGTGGATCATCACGCACACCTGCCCCTTATGGTCGATGCCCATCTTCTTGGCAGCATACTCATTGAAAATCTCATCTACAACCTGGATCTCTGCATAGTGGTTGCCTGCTCCCAGGGTCCCCAACTGTAAATGCAAGAATGTCTGATTAAACGTTTTCTATTCTAGTTAAGAACAAACAAACAAACAAACATTTAAAAAAGCAAATAGGTGAAATAAAGGAACAACAAAATAGCCTTATAGTGTTTCATGTAATGAAAAAATTCTAAATTTATTACTACGTTTCAAAAACAGCATGGATTGCTCTGGAGGTCTAGAACATCAGACAGTAAGTATTCTATACAGAAGTTTAAGTATCATTGAGATGGGACAAATTCCAGGAAGAATGCTGATTCTCAGATACGCCCCGGGTTGAAATGATTTTCTTTACATCATTTTTTATGTTGGTACCAGGAAACACCATGTCACAGAGACTGTCTCATGACTGCTGTTGTATGATGCGTGGGCATGTGTGCAGCGGCATGTATGGAGAGGCCGGGCTCACATTTCTGGACTCCGCTCTGGAGACTGAGCCCAGCTGGGAGGCTTGTGCTCCCACCCACCGAGCACCTCACTACCTCCATCATTTTCAAAGCACTGTTTAAAATCTAAACTCTGACAGAGTTTGTAGACCTCATAATCATAAATCATACCCCGCTTTTCTCCTATACATTTATAACTCAGAGTTTTTTATGAGTATTTGAAAGCTCTGCATAACCTCTCAGAAAAATGATTCATAAGCAGGCAGATTTCTGTTCTTTTTGATGTAGTATAAAAACAGTCTCCGAGGACAGCCTTTTTGTCCCCTTCACAGAAGCTGACGTAGCCCTGGCCCTGCAGTGACGTACCTGAGGAAGGCCCCTTTTCTTTGCCCTGGGTGAGACCTTATTGGGGTCGGCTTGTAGCATCCTTCCATACTCCTCACAGTGCTCCTTGTCCTCAGCCCAGGCATAGCCTTCTCTCAGGGACCAGTCCACACCCATCTCCAATGCCTCCTCCAAGTCTCTGGGATAAGGGAACTCAAGTCATTTCACAGCAATGGACAGTAAAACTTAGGAAGGAACATCTCAAAGAGCACGGGAATATGTGACAGCTACCACTTCCTATGTACTATGTTTTGTTCTGGAGTTTAAGTCCTCTAGTTTGTTTGTTTTGAGGAAAGCAGTCACATGGTCACCATTTAAAATTGCAGCAGTGCCATTACAATGATTACAGTTCCACTTATTTTCATGGTCTGCTGTATTTAAGAGCAGACAAAGAAAACAGGTTCTCATGTAATTTGGGCTGGCCTTGAACTCACTGTGGCCAAGGATGACCATAAATTCAGATACTTCAGGCTCTCTCTCCCAAGTATACCACTGTGCTTAGTTTCTGTGCACACTAGGTAACACTATCAACTGAGCTTCATCACCAGTCCCTGTGATGTACTTTTTAATTACTATTTTTTATATTATATTTGTGCCTCTGATTCTGAATTTCCTGAGAGCAATTAATTATCCAAATAAAAGCTGTGATCGTAATCAGATATTACTATCTACCTCCATTTTACATGGTCTTTAACCACTTAGAAGCCTTCACCTTCACCCAAGTTCCAGGCTTCCTGAGCACAGCCAGAAGAGACTTCAGCTTTTAGCGCTCCCTTTCTGGTTCCCTCAATGACAGTCCTTCACAAACAGTGTGGACTAGGACAAAACTCCCACCTCAGTATTTGTAAAGATGCTTCGTGTCACTCACTGTTCATGTTCGCTTTTCAGTGGAGCAGCACTGTATGAACACAAGGCTAGGCATCTTCTAAAGTAACTCCCCTCAACTGTTCCTCCTTTCTTTTTGGGCGGGAATGTGTGAAAGGTAACAGTTAAGAGTGCTTCTGCATTAATATGTGCTGCTAAAACTTACAATGCAGAGTTCATTTAGTGCTGATGTCAAAGGACATCTTTGACTCACACTTGATAGGCACACGGTACGGTGGTGCATACGCAATCCTAGTATTTGGGAGGCCAAGGCAGGGGCCCATGAGTTCAAGGCCAGCCTGGCTACAAGCAGGTTTGATGCAGTGAATACTGTGCTGAGTGTCAGGTGCGTGGTTGGTGTGTGGTTATACACGAGTAGTGTGTAGCCCTGTCCTCAGGTACCCGACAGACAGTAGCACTTTGGCCTTGTATCACTGCATGACTCAGTAAATAAAGCACATGTTCCGTTCCATGATGAGAAGGAGATGGAGACGAATGGGTTCACTGAATGGAACTCAGAACAATGCCTGTCGGAAAGGCAAAGATCTCTGGTCTGAAGCCTGACATCTCGTCCAAGCTTAATTCACCACTGCTTCTCTCACTCGCTTGGCTTTCTTCTAGCGGTGCTCACCATCTGGACGAAACATCAGGCACGGTGCCCTATGCTCTGATTCTACATCACGGATGGCTTTTTCTCTTTTTTTAATTAATCAATTTTTATGTATGTGGGAGTTTTGCCCAACCATTTATCTGTGCACCATGTACATGCAGGATCCACAATCAGAACAGAGGGCTAGAGTTACAGATGGTCATGAGCTGCCATACAGGTGCTGGGAATTGAACCCTGGGCTTCTGGAAGAGCAGCCAGTAGTCTTAGCCACTGAGGTATCTTTCTTGCCACATGCCTTTTCTTTTTAATTTTAGACACAGTCTTATATGCTGCCCAGGGCGGCTTCAAACTCCTGAGTTAAAATGATCCTACCATGTGATCCTCCTCCGAGGCTGGGACTACAGGTGTATTCCAGCAAGTATAGGTCAAGGTCTGTTCTAGTGAGCATGGTTTTAAAAAGCAACTTGTCTGCACTTCCTAAGGAGCGACTGAGAAATGTTTAAACTGGAAGCAGAGAGTCTAGACCCGAGCCCAGAGCGTGTGGTTTCCCCCCTCCCTTTCTGTTTCCCAGAACTGGTGCTCTTACTTGGCATTCATTGGAATGACGCCTTTCGATCCCACCCCGACAGGGATGTGGTCAAACATAGCTTGGGCAAGTTGTTCCTTCACAGGCTGTACATCGCTCTCATCTAAATTGGTTCTTAGCAAGCGGACACCACAGTTAATATCAAATCCGACACCACCTACAACATACAGAAGTCAAATGTTAGCAAAATCAGATAGTTAAAGCATTACTTGAAGTTCCTTAGTATTAATACAGAGTTAAAAGGATACTCACTATTTCAAAGACAAGCATGCGGCCCTCTGTTGAGTCAAGTCTGCCAACACTAAAACCATGCAAGTAACACACACACACACACACACACACACACACTTCACCAACAGTGGGGAATATGGCAGACAGAGGAAAAGGAGTAACATGTCTCCCTGTATCCTTCTCACATCAGGCTCTGATGTGTTCTGACAGTCTTCTCAAATAGCCAACCTTTGCCTTCGGTGACCTTTTCTTCTGTGTATCTTTATTATATTTTTTCCTAATGACTTCCAACTTTTTGCCTTTTGCTAGTCTAAATTGTTATTCTTTCTCTAATTTTTAAAGATATTCCAGAAGGCTGGAGAATGGTTCAGAGGTTAAGAGCCGAGTACTGGCTGTTCTTCCAGAGGCCCTAGCTGATTCCCAACACCTACAAGGTCGCTCGCAACCTCACCGTCCCTTGGGATCAGTTATGCCCTCTTTGGCCAGGCACATGGCACACACACGGTACATAGACATATATGCAGATCAAACATCATATACATTAAATAAACATGATTTTTAAAATAGGAAAGATATTTCAGCCCCCCTTCTTTCCTGATCTGAACATTTGGGTCTATAGTATATTTGCATACAAAAATGGGATTTTGAGTATTTCTGAGAACCATGTCTCCCAGCTTTATTGAGATAACCGATGAGGTACAGTTTTTATGTGAAGTATTATGTGTACACGCCATGAAACGATCACCACAATTAAGCTACTTAGCATATCTATCATTCACACCTTTTCCCTGGGGAGAGAACTCAAGACCAGATGTCTTGGCAGATCTCAAGCACACAGTATGTTATTGTCTCTGTACCCACCATACTGTACATTAGGTCCCCAGGACTGTAATTCACTTTATCTGTAACCTGAATCCTTCAGCCAACATCTCCCACATCATCTCTCCACCCTCCCTCTACTATGGCAACCACCATTCTCTATGTGAGTGGGCCGTGGTATTTGCATTCTCGGTGTAGATTATTTTGCTCGTGGGCTCACCCATGCTATACCAAATAGGCAGGATCTCCTTCTTCCTGAGTACTATCCCACTCTCATCTACCTGTTCATCCTTTAACCAACATTTGGGTTGTTCCCTAGCTTGTCTCCTGTGAATTAATGCTAGCGTAAACACACCAATGCTGATATCACTTTGAAATGATTTCAGTTCCTCTAGATACATACCCAGAAAATGCATGGCTGAGTCATAGAAAGGTTTAAATGTTTTAAAAGAATTCCCATGAACTGTTCTCAACAACGGCTTCATCAATTCAGTCTCACCAACAGTGTACATCTCCTTTGATCAACAGCCTCTCGTTTGTGGTACACACAGATGTGCATTCACCCAGGGGTGCACACAGGGAGCCAGAGAAGTGTCTCTTTTGTAGCCAGTGTCTGATACTGCCTGGCATCTGACAAAGTCCCCAAAGATTTCAATAAGTAGCTTGGCTGATATTTTAACAGCTCAACTGACTAAAACAAAGTTTAACGTGGAAAAGAAGGCCTCAAGAATACACTGAGACTGAGAAATGCACACAAATCCACTGTCTCAGAAAGGTCACACAACACAGGGAGAAGCCACACTGTAATCCCAGAAGGGGACAGGGACCTTACCTGGGGATACAACTGCCTCAGGGTCATTCATATCAAAGGCAGCCATGTTCCCTATGGCAAACCCATAGCCTGAGTGGACATCAGGAAGCCCAATAGACCGCTGGAAGAGAAAGAGACATGAAGCACGGCTGTTCCACTCTGCACCCTAGCTGCCTGATGGGCCTGTCCTTGATTCTGTGGCAGTGGCCATGCAGCATCTGCACTGATGGACTCTACTGTGGTGAGGCCATGGAGACCCCTCCCCTCCTGTCAAGGACCTGTGGTAAATTCGGTGGCGTCTATGCTTAGTACCTAGATCGAGAGTGCTACAAGCTCTCCTCGTGTTCACTATGTTGTCTAAATGCATAGCAGAATTTAGTTTCACTTTGTCAGTTATGGGCAAGGCCGGGATCACACACCACACAGGCTGAAAGCCCCGTGCATGATTCTGTTTTTCTCAATACTCTTTTGAGGGACAAATCCCTCCTCTCCTCTCTCTGCTTCTGTCGATCCTGCAAATGTGACCATTAATCCTGGATACTTTAGGATACATAGTCTTGTCCCTAGAGAAACAGCTATTGTCACACTGAACCTGAGGCAGTTGTGGACAGCAGTGGGTCCTGTTTGCATAACTGTTCTGAGGAAGGTATGTCTGATCCACAGAGACCTAAAATGGGGAAGCTATGTCTGATTAACACAGACTTGAAAATGGTTCTTAGAAGGATGGTATCAGGAACTGATAGTGCATATCAGGAAAGGTTTCTTGGTATAATGAGCATGTCTTCATCCGCACCATGGCGGCTGACTGGACGGATACCCACAAGTGTTTAATCTGTCTCTCGCCTTGTGTAACTGTGTAACCGCACTTGCTACGAGCTGGGTATGTGCTCGTGTCTACAGGACACGCCTGACTAGACATTTATTTTTGGCTTGCTGAAAGTGTGCTTTGTAGTGCAAAATAAGGTTAGGGGGTGATTGACCCAGCGGAAGGGAGAAGGAGGAATAGAAACTATTGGGGGTCTTTTGTAATAAGAGAGCTTTTATAATGCTGACGTTATGATTTCTTTTAATAAAATAACCAATGATGTCACTGCTAAGGCAAACAGGACTGTGATTAAATAAATAAAGATGGCTAGAACTACTTAGGGCCACGTGTTTGAAAGTCAGTGGGTGGTCAATATCTTCATTTGCTGATATCCCTTCCCCATCTCAAGACCTGGACCTTGTAGTTGGAGCTGGTCTCCAGCAATTCCGAGTCTCTATTGGAGGGCCACTCATCTACAGACTCCTATCTATTTACGAGGCTGAATACAGTTAAGGACGTCTTTTCATGAAGTCTAATTGCCACAGAGAAGCCTCAGTAGCACTCTCGGGAGAATCACACACTAAGTAAAGGTGCTGCTACCTTTTGAAACTGTCTTAAGACACTGGCGAACTATGGCTTTGCCAGGGTTTGTCTATAGGTCATGAGGAGTTTCACAAACGAAATCTGCTTGGTAACATGAATATAGTATACTTCATACATCTCTGGCTGAGATGAAGGATGGCATGCCAAACAGAAAGAGGTCAAATAAGGTGAGGACACAGAGAAAACTAGAACCATCAATTCATAAATACACAAGCTACAACTTTTATCAGTCCCACTCCCAACCCTCTACCCCCATTGCACAGCATTGCAACCAGCATTAAGAAGCCTCATAGAAGGCTGGTAAATGGAACTATTCCCAATACTCTGCAGGTGAAGTCTGAAGCTAGAGGAGTAGAGGCCCATTCACAAATCCACTTCCACACTATTTACTGTCACTGCTCCAAGGGCACTAGATAGCTAGGTAGGTGGTCCTGTCTCATTCTGCTGGGTTCAGCTCACTCTCTTTATCTCCTCTCCAATTGTACAGAGCCACAGTAGAACCGAGAAAGGTGTACTGGGGAGAAATAACGACCTACAATGCTTAGATTCCAGAGACTAAGAGGCCATTCAGATTCACTTCTTAGCTCCAAGGGTCACTGCTATGATCAAAGGCCATAGTCTAAATGACACCAGCGTCAATTAGGTGGAGCCCGCATTCTTTCAACAAACTTTAGACAATATAGATGACTGAGGTCTTGACTCTGACTCACATGAACTATTCCAGGCAGGGCTGCCACATTGCCAATCTGCTTCATGGCTGGCAGGAAGCCACCAACACCTGAAAACAAACAAACCCAAAACCTCAGTCTTAGAAAAACGACACATTTGATGTCCAACATTAGTTACATACATGAAGAGGCAGTAGTTACAGAAATGGAAGTGGGGAGAGAACTTCCAAGACAAAAGCACATTCACAGGAAACACAGGACAGTTCAACATGCCTGCCAGCGCTCTGTGTGCTTAAGAAGCTGGTTTGCAAATGCAGTAGGGATAAAAGCCATTAACTATTAACTTTTATGTTGCCAGTATAAAATGTACTCTTTCAATAACTCCTAGTAAAGATATCAACAGTGGGGCTGGAACGTCTGCTCAGTGGTTAAGAGTACTGGGTGCAGGGGCTGGAGAGATGGCTCACTGGTTAAGAGCTCTGACTGCTCTTTCAGAAGTCCTGAGTTCAAATCCCAGCAACTACATGGTGGTTCACAACCATCTGTAATTGGACCTGATTCTCTCTTCTGATATGTCTGAAGACAGCCACAGTGTACGCACATACATAAAATAAATAAATCTTTAAAAAAAAAAAAAAAGAGTACTGGGTGCTTTTACAGAGGATCCAGGTTCACGTCTCAGCATCCACACGACAGCTCACCACTACCTCTAGCCATCTGCAACTCAAGTGTCAGGGGATCAAGACTGTTTCAAAACAAAACTACACCAAATCAGTCACAGTGTTTTAATCAAGTGACAAAGAAGGGCAATGGGGATGAGCTGGGAACCCAAACAATGGCTTGAGAGTCAGGGCAGATGGAGGACAAGTCCAGCTTTCCCAAGTGTTTGCAGTTTATTTTTTTAAAAATAATGTGTGTGTGTGCATGTATGTGGAGGCCACAGAGCAACAGTAGGTGCCTTCCCTAGGATCTACTCACTCTATAATTGTGTGCACACACAGGGAGGCCAGAGGCCAGCTTTGTGGAGCCAGCTCTATCCTCCTGTCTTTACATGTGTCCTAGGAGCTGAACCCATGTCTCAAGGCTGGCTTGTGTAACGAGTGCTGTTTCCATTAAGCCATCGCTCTAGCTCTCTACCTTATTTTCTTGAGACAGGGTCTCTCACTGAATCTGGGTCTTAATTACTGATTAGATTGACTGACCAGCAAGCTCTGCTCCACCAAGTGCTGAGATCACAGAGGTGCCCTTGAACCTGACTTTTACAGGGTGCTAGGGATCCCAACTCAGGTCTTCTTGTTATAGCGCTGGCACTTTACTCACTGGGCCAGAGCCAAAGCAGTGCCATTTAACACAAGTGAACATATGCAAGCAAGGAAGAAGGAATTTATTGTTAATCTAAAACTGAGAAGGGCTAAAAGATCCTATCCTACTACCACTTTAGAGTATCGTTCTAGAGCACTACGCCCTGATCTCTACACCAGCCTACAGCCATGTGAAATAAGTCTCAAGCCTGACACTCACTAGAGCTAGTATGCCAGCTAAGACTACCGGTTTTGCTTTTTGTTGTGCAATCTGGTGTGCCCTGTGGTCTTGGTCCTACTTTACAGTGTGGTATTAATAAATATAGCTGAGAAGCACCCCCCGCCCCCGCCCAAAGGAAAAGAGTACTGGTTTAAAAACTAGGCACCTTGAGTGCAGATGAACAGCGGCACTGGCTATTACTGGGTGCAGTTACCTGAGAACAAGTCCCAAGCTCCAAACTCCAATACAGCAGCATGCCCCAGCGTGTGGTCACAAATATATAAGGACTTTGATTCACTCCTTAAAACTACTCCACACTGGTCGAGTTCCTTTCTTCAGGGACCAGGGAAGGTGCTGCCCACACCACATGAGAATCTCTAGTGTACTTACCACCACCTCGACAGGCATTCCGTAACTCCTCAAACATGAGCTTTTCCAGAGCGTCATTCACATAAAACACCCCTTCAACCTGATACAAAAGAAAAGAAAAGCACATTGTCTGAACCCAAGTGTACTGCTTCATTCTGCATGAAACTACCACATCACTCCCTTTAAGAGAAAAACTTACAACCATGAACTACAAAGATTTTAGAGCATTTTAGACCTGGGTTTAAATTGGAAATGTTCAACCAGTAAATTCTAATCAACTATCTCAAAATCAAAATAACTGCTCATAAAATTTCTGAGAAGATATATGTCTACCATGATTTTGCCATTATATAACTTATACATTATTAAAAACACCATATATATTAATAAAAACCATATATATTAATAAAACACCATATATATGGATATAATGTACAATTTTCATGTGTCACTTAAAAAATTAGCAAGTAACTCTACTAACCAACCTTCCCTTCTTCCATACAACAAAGGAAAACACTGTTTCACTGCTGTGGACTTTTCCTCCCTAGTACCTTGTAGAGTGGTGCAAAAGGAAGTTTTGTGTGTGTTTGTTTTTCGAGACAGGGGTTTGTGTAACAAGTCCTGAATTCACTTTGCAGACCAGTCTGGCCTCAAATTTAAGAGATCTGCCTACCTCTGCCTCCTGAATGCTGGGATTAGAGGCGTGCATTACCACTTCTAATAAAATTTTGTGCTTTGAGAGGGTGTCTTACTTAAAGTTACTCTAGCTGGCTTCATATAATAAACTGTCCTCTCACATAGGATCTTCCATTTCCCAGTCTCCAGGGATTATAGCCCCAAGCCACCAAGGGAAGCCTATCAGTAACTTAAAAGGGCTGCAAACCCTTACTGCATTCTCATGGCATTTAAGGGATTGAGTCACTTAACATGTGCCAAAACCTCCCAAGTGTTTTCTTCCTCTAACGGAACCCCTGAGTACAAACGATGGTGGAAACATCAGGCCCAGGGTTTCAGATCCTGGTCTCTCGCTCCCAAATCTTCAGTGGAAACATATCATCCAGGCTGAGAAAATGAAGTGGGCTAGACAAGAGGTCAGGGTTGTCTTCCTTGATGGGTACAGAGAGGTCAGCCACCAACTGATCCTCGGGGGTCCTTCTCGAAAAGCAAATTAAAAGCCTGAATCTTGCCGATGTGTCGTTACATTAAAAGCCAGTTAAGTTTGGAGAATGCCATCTGTAAACCTTTTCTAAATAACTACCATGACTCGAGAGGAACAGTTTCAGGTTAGCGGTGCCAACTTGGAAAAGTTCACAGAAATCTCGAAAGACCAGGAACACATCCTGTCTGATGGCGCGTGGGGAAAACACGCGTGAGCCCCCCGCTGCAACTGTCCTCGTGTGTGGATCCCGTGCGTGGAGTCTGTGGGTCAGCGCTGGGGAGGGAGACGTGGAACCCTGCAGGGGTCGGCCCGCCCGGCGCTGGGCGGAGGAGACCGGTTCGCGGTGGAGTCGCGGCCTGCAGTTCCGAAGGCCACTGCCCCCACTCACCTGCATGTTGGGCACAAAGCCCTTCTTGATCCTCCAGCAGTTCTTATTGATCTTGTCCAAGAACTGTAGCTCATCGTTGTAGTTACGACTCATGGTGGCGGCGAGCTAGCGATAGCTCCCGGCTACACGTAGAAAGAGAAACAGCCGCACTGTCCACCGGCTCCACGCAGCGCCGCCTCTCAGTGCGCAGGCGCGACCGGCTCCGCCCCAGGAGGGAAGATGGCAGGCGCCGAGGCTCAAAACGCGTCGCACGAGTCGTTTCCATCATGTTACAATGGGCTACACCACTAATCTTGGACTTTTGATCTCTCTCTCTCTCTCTCTCTCTCTCTCTCTCTCTCTCTCTCCTCTCTCTCTCTCTGTCTCTCTCTCTCCTCCCTCTCTCTTACTCTCCTCTCTCTCTCTCCTCCCTCCCTCCCTCCTCCCTCCTTCCTTCCTTCCTCCTTCCTTCCTTCCTTCCTTCTTCCCCCCCCTTTTCTCTCTCTCTCTCTCTTTTTTTTTTTTTCTAAAGTAAGGTCTTAATAAGTTTTTGGTTTTGTTTTTAAAAGTAAGGTCTTAGAGTAAAGCTATTTAGCCTCGGTGAGCCTGGAACTCGCTATGTATCCAGGTTGGTCCCGAATTCTCAGAGGTACACTTGCGAATATCTCCTGACTACCGCTATTGAAGACATGCTGCTTGGGAATGTTTTTGAGCAGCTCCTGAAAACTCTACTCCAGATCAGGTCAACGACTATATAGAATGTGTAGTTTGGAGTTCATGCCCCCATTAGTGAAACAGCTGAGCAAGACAAAATACTAACGAACGACACATTAGACGCCTGTAATGTATCAAGAATGAAATTGAGGATATACAAGGAACATTCTCCATTACAAAAAGAGCATCCCAAAGAAGCACATCATGACAGTGTATCATTTATTTCTACAAATGTTTATGAAGGGAATCTGCTCTGGCCAGCGATGCCCTGCGAAGATGAGTGAACTCCAGTTGCTGGGGAATCGTTGTGTTTTGTAGCCCAGCTTTGTTTGGAGTATGTCCTGTGAGGGTACCTTTAAACTCAATTGGCTCTTGCTCTTGGGACAAGAGAGCTTGCAGTGATTTGCAGGATAGTCCTACTCTGTGAAGAACACCACAGTAGCCATCAGGAAGACTCGGTTTTCACCTCTGCCATTACCACCTTTGTGTGATAAATTCCTCTGTTTTCACTTCCATGAAATGGGATCATAATTCTTCATAGAGTGGCTCTGAAGGCCACAGAAATGAAAGTGGAGCGGTAGCCAGACCAGGGTGTTAAGTACTTACACAGTTCTCTTCTATCCCCCAGTAGCCTAAGGAGTTAAACAAAGGGTGTGGCTTCTGTTCATTTTTTACATATCTATCCTGGCTGTCCCATCTCCTGTTCCTCTGTGCAGTCTCACCCTGCTGATTAATAACCAATGTCAACTGTGAACTCCTAGGTTTAGAAAGCTGAACTACCATTTCATCCAATCTTTTTTTTAAAAAGAATTATTTATTTATTTATTGTATGTGGGTACACTGTTGCTGTCTTCAGACACACCAGAAGAGGGCATCAGACCCCATTACAGATGGTTGTGAGCCACCCTGTGGTGGCTGGGAATTGAACTCAGGACCTCTGGAAGAGCCGTCAGTGCTCTTAGCCAGTGAGACATCTCTCCAGCCCTCATTTCATCCATCTTTGAAAGGACACGTCCACAAAGGTAAACAAATGACAGAGGACGGCCGTGGAAAGATTTAAGAGGCTCTCAACTCCCTTTTAATATTGCTATTTGTAGAACTTCAGTCTTTGCCAAAGTTGGAAAGAGAATGAAGTCTTTTCCATTTTTTTTTTTGTCATATTTTATTAAAATAAATTCAGGGCAGGAGCTTTCACACACAGGTACTGACATTGATAGAAAACAATTTTAATTAAGCACAGGACAGTAATAGTAAACATAAAATACAAAGTCCAACGAAAGTAGAGAAGACAGTCTTACACACATACACACACACACACACACACACACGAGAGAGAGACAGACAGACAGACAAACAGACACACACAGAGAGACAGGCAGACACACAGAGAAAGACAGACAGACACAGAGAGAGAGACAGACACACACACACAGTTCCTTACCCACCTGGTCAGATCCACATGCCCCACTCTTTCCCACAAATGATAAACACAGGCACACAACGTGCTTACATATGCTCACATACATAGCCCACTCCCACTACCTTGCCCCTGTTCTGCACTTGAACTCAGTCGGCCTCACTTTAGGTCTCTTAGGGCTCCAGAAAGAGACTGTTTTCACAAGGGCTTTAATACCCAAGGTGCCTTCACCTTCCAGTTTACTGTTTCTGTGGGACTGAAGGCTGTTTACTTCCTGGGGTAGGTTGCGCACAGGCCGTCAGTAGATTGGCTGTTTTCTCCGTGGTCCATGTACCATGTTCAGATGCCCCCAGCTGTGGAGATTTGGCTGTTGCTTTGAGGATGTTTCATGTGCCACGTCAGTAGAAATCAGAAGGAAACCCTGAGAGGAATGCAGGATGAAGGCAATTTTTTAATTAAGGCCATATCTGGGTTTGCATGAGGGGAGGAAAGTTTCTTTGTCAGGCCCTAAAGCATCAAGCCGTTCTCAACCCCTGTGCCCTATGTGAGGGCCCCTGATGTAAGAAGTCACCATTTTGGATTACTGTCCCTAGATATGACTTAGGTAGTGGGGAGTGCAGAGGAGGGAGCCTGGGAGCTGTGAGGAAGTGTGCACCAGTGTGTAGGCAGGAGATGCTTTCTGAAACATATTTCTACTTTCCTGAACCACAACGACAAAACACAGAGAAGAAGGGGCAGCAGTCCCGTGAAGTTAGTTCATTAGAAGCTCCCAGGAAGCGGCTTTCAATAGGGAGCCTCCTGAGGATGGTCTTCAGGGGAAGGCCCTGAGAGTCATTTGACCGAAAGGGTCAAAGAGCCAATTAGGTTCCTAGCTGTCATAGTTCCTATGAAAAAATATTCCACAGCCTCATATGTTTAGAAACTTGGCCACCAGCTTGTGGCACTGCTTTGGAAAGTTTTGGACCCCAGGCGGTAAAATTTTGCTGAAGGAAGCGGGCCGGTGGGCCATGTCTTCAGCCTTTATGGCTTGGCCTGTTTCCTGTACCCTGCTTCCTGACTTCTAGGAAATGGAACCAGGTATCTGATGTTTCTCTTACCACACCTTTCCCTGCTGTGGTGGACTATGTCCCTTTGAGCTATAAGGAAAAAAAAACCCCACCCCAAACCAAAAAACAACCACCAAACCAACCAACCAACCAACCAACCACGACCACCACCATCACCACCACTACCACCACCACCACCACCATGACAACAAACACTTTTCTTTTTTTTTTTTCCGGAGCTGGGGACCGAACCCAGGGCCTTGCGCTGGCTTTACCATTTTGGCTCTACCATTGAGCCAAATCCCCAACCCTAACAAACGCTTTATCTCCCAAGTGCTAAGCTGTATTCTGTCAGGCATTTGGTCACTGCTACAAGAGAAATGCCTAATACAACGCCCATTTTTCTTTCTACCCAAGACACTATATATACACTTCTTTGGGTCTACTTTCTTTATTCATAAAATGATATTCATAATCTCAATCTTACAACTTGTTTGGTGAAATAAAAACACTTTTTAAACTGCTTTCGTTATTCTGAGGGGGGATTAAACATGACCTCAAAGTGAAAATAGACTCGGTCTGACTTTTACATTTTCTATTGTCATTTATAAGCTTTAATAGCTGGGTGCTTTGTTTATGAAACTCTGTGGGCAGGCAAAAGTCTATGGTAAGCAAAACGAAACACAGCGAAGAGAGGAGAAGACTCCATGGGTAAGAGAATTCTGTCCTTACAGAGGATTTGGGGTTAGTTTCCAGCATCTACACTGTGTGCCTCACGACTGACTGTAACTCCCATTCCAAGGGATCGAGGGCGGAACCAGTATAAATGTGGCACACATAATACACTCATGCACACACATATCCGTACAAAATAAGATAAATAAATCTTTAAAGAAACAGTAATGAGCAAAACAGGGAGCTTGCTCTACTGTGAAAATAAATAGTAGAAGAAGAGATTCAGACTCTTACCTCAAGAACTTCAATATCCGAGTTGACAAATGAGATATTGTAGGGGTTGGGAAGAGGAAACCCTTGCTGCAATTTTGCTGCAGTGTAGGAAAAAAAAAGGCGTAAGGTAGTTAACTGGGCACGGGTACAGATGTTTGCGCAGACCTTTTAGAAAGGGATGAGCGAGAAGCATTTTTTTATACTTTAATCTTATCATTGTTCCTGGTCTTGTTTTACTTCACACTGATATGCCCCTAGCACTTTGTTGGACAGGTTAGTAATTAATTTACATTCATTAAAAAAAGTACCCGTAATTGTGAATATTTGGATGCTGAAACAAAACAAAAACACTTTCTGTTTTTTCTCAGTTAAGTACTAACCATGCCTGACTATGTTTTTCATTGTCTACATATTCATAAAACATATATGTGTGTGTGTGTGTGTGTGTATGTGTGTGTGTGTGTATTATGTGTGTGTATTATGTGTGTGCACATACATGTGTGCAGAGGCCAGAGAATAACCTCAGTGTCATTTTTCACTTCCATCCCTGTGGTGCTTTTTATATGCTTGGCCCAGGGAGTGGCACTTTTAGGAGGTGTGGCCTCGTTGGAAGAAGTGTGTCACTGTGGGGGTGGGCTTTGAGACCCTCCTCCTAGTTGCCTATGAGACAGTCTCTCCTAGCTACATTCCTATCAAGATGGAGAACTCTCAGCTCCTCCAGCACCATGTCTGCCTGGACACTGCCAGGCTTCCTGCCATGATAATGGACTGGACCTCTGAACCTGTAAGCCAGCCCCAATTAAACGTTGTTCTTATAAGAGTTGCCTTGGTCATGGTGTCTCTTCACAAGAAAGAAAACCGTAACTAACAGAGAATATTATCATTTCCAGGTGACCTGGAGGAGACAGACGTTTTATCTCTTTAACTCAAACTAAGTTAGCCTTTCTTGCTGAATTTATAAATTTTGCTGCTAACGAGCAGAAACGTGTTAACTGGTTCCTTCAGCTCTTAATGCAGTACACTGCAAAGTTCTGGCTCTGACCCCAATTCACAATGACACTCTAAACATGCAGGCATCAGGGTAAACGGTCCAAAGAAAACCCACAGCCTAGCCAATACCAGCGTCTCGTAATTTTTTAAGGAAGCCCTTACTGTTGGCCAGTGGGAGGACTCCGAAGTGAAGAATGGAAGACAGGATATTCTCAAATCTCACAACCTAGAATGCAAAGGGGGACTGGATCAGTGCCGAGTTGGGGAATCCCTGAGAGCAGCAGACCTCGGTTGGGTACGCAAGTCCCCGGAGCTCAACTGGGTAGGAAACCACGAGCAGAGCTTCCCCGGAGGACCATAATGCTTTGTGGGAAGCAATGCCACCGGGTTCTTTCCTCCCTACCAGGACGACGCTTCTGGTTCCTTCTACACTGGTGATGGCAAACAGAGAGCTGGGATAGTAGCGCATGTAGTAATTTAGGAGAAACAACGACCGTACTACTTACTTATTTCCTACCACTTACCATGCTGATCCTCTCCGCCCTCCTGAGTGATCCCTACCTCCACCCCCGCTCCAAATGCTGACTCAGCCTTTTCAACATTATTTTCACATACGCACTGTATATCGGTTCACTATTTGTACCCCTCCAAATCGTTGCAATAGCATGCACATTCTCTCACATGCTGTGGGGGCTGGCTGGTGTGCTCTGGAAAGCTGAGAAGCATCTCCAGCATTTGTCCCTGTATCATGCTTCTTCCCACTCCAGGTCAAGATAGACACAGGTCCCTGAAGGACTAAGACCCTGCTAGAGAATCACTGTGGAGAATGTTAATGCCACGAGGGTGACATGTGTCTTGAACATTGCTGTGCTCAGTAAGAAGTTCTAATGGAAACAATGACATAGCAGGGGGAGGGGAAAGGGGATGGAGAGTTTCCGGAGGGGAAACCGGGAAAGGTGTTAACATTTGAAATGTAAAAAGAATCCAATAAAAGAAAAGTTCAGTGTGTGAGCATATGCTAGGCAGAATGCTACCCAGGAAATTTGACACCAAAAGCCATGTGCTTACACCCTCCGTGATAGCATCATTTGTGAACTTAGAAAGTCTGGACTGCCTGAGGTTTTTGACATCTAAGAGTATGGACATTCCAAGTTTGAAAATGTAATCAGCCTCTTCTCGTTCCTGCTACCAGACCAGGCCATCCCTGCCATTGTGAAATCATAAAGCCAGACAAATCCTTCCTTCTTTAAGTTGCTTTCGGCCATGGCATTTTATCACAGCCACGGAAAAATAGCCAATACAGGGTGTCTACTCCCAGGCAGGGTGATGAAGTTAATCACAAAATTCTGGAGCTTACATTTAACTGGAGGGGGTCATTTTATCTAGGTAACAAACCCCCATGAGAATGCCTGTTTTTCTAGCACCACACATAGTCTTTACAGTTCTTTTCAAAGCTCTGTAATGTGTAAAGTATATTGCTAAGCTCAGGGGCTTAAACTGTAAATGAATGAATCATGTAAAGGCCCCAGGTTCAGTCCCCTGTGCTGCAAAATCAACCAAACAACTGAACAATAAATTCCAAAGCTAAAACTTAGAATTATTGAAAAATCATCAAGAACAACATACACGGGGTTGGGGATTTAGCTCAGTGGTAGAGCGCTTGCCTAGTAAGCACAAGGCCCTGGATTTGGTCACCAGCTCCGGGGAAAAAAAAAACATACACAAGCCACGGGACAACAGAATTCTGTTTCTCAGGCCTTTCTCAGGGAGCCCTGAGAGCTTGCATTCCTACCTTAGCATCCCGCGGGCTGTTCTCTGGCAAAGAGAGGCGGAATCTGGAAGGAAATGGGAGGAGATTGAAGGAAGGTAGACTCATGGGGGTGGATAGGTGGCTCCGAAGTTAAGATTTAAGAACGGTTGTTGCTCTTGCACAGGACCAGGGTTCAATTCCCCATCACCCACATGGTGAGTCACAGCCATTTGTAACTCTAGTTCCAGGGGATCCAATGACCCTTCTGACCTCCGCAGGAACCAGGCACATGGTACACATATATGCAAAATATTCATACATATTAAATAAAATCTAAAAAAATTTTCTTGTAAAAGAAAGGCAAATTCTAAAATAATAAGAAATGATGGTGCACACCTTTAATCCTGGCACTCCAGAGGCAAAGGCAGGCAGATCTCTAAGTTCGAGGCCAGCCTGGTCTATGGAGTGAGTTCCAGAACAGCCAGGGCTACACAGAGAAACCCTGCTCCCCAAAAACAACAAAACAAAACGGAAAAAAAAAAACCAAACAAAATAATAAGAAACAAAACAACAAAAGTAAAGTAGATTTCTTTTTACCTTTTAACATTTTAAAGAAAAAAAGAAAACAAATCACTAATGAAAAACTTGCACATAGCCAGGTATGACAGCGGACACTTCCGAACTCAGCATTCAGGAGCCTGAATCAGGATTAGGAATTTTGTGCCCACCTGGGCTACCTGGCAAGATATTACTACAAACACCAACAGACGATCCACAGACAGACTTGGAAGGCCATGGAGTCTACAGCATGCATCTTCCCCCCTGGTAATTAGCTGCTTAAGAAACAGACTAGAACCAAGCAGACGGCTTGGATCTGTCTTTGGAGTGACTCCGTCAGTGCTCTGGCCTACATGTGGGCCTTTACGGTTGGCAGTCTGGAATGCAAAGCATCTTTGCACACTGTGTAGATCTTATGACTTGCCCTAGGCCTCTGTTTTCCCAACTGTGAAATAGGTGTATGTGTGTGTGTGTGTGTGTGTGTGTGTGTGTGTGTGTGTGTGTGTGTGTGAAAATTGACCGAGATAATGCTGTAAAAGGTCAGCATGGGTACCTAGTATATTATTACTGCACTGTGCAAAACGCCAAAGGCCAGCACATAACTTTCTTGTGATTCCCTGTCAAATAGCAAGATGCCACATGGTCTCTCTGTTGCCCTTTCATCTAGGCTCTGCCCCACAGTTACCTGCAACAGTCAGGTGTGTCTGACTCACTATAAAAGGGCCTGCTCCTTATCCCCCCCGTCCCATGCTCATGGCCGGCCTCTACTCCTCTCCCTCTCCCTCCCTCTACACCCCTCCTCATTCCCTGAATAAACTCTATTCTATACTACACCGTCATGTGGCTGGTACCTCAGGGAGGAAGGGGCCTCTGAATGGGCCCACAGAGGCACGACCTTCCCCCTTCCCCCTTCCCCCACACCATACACACCCCACCAAACAACGCCTTTTCTCTATCTTTTTCCCAAACAACACTCTCTTCCCGTCCTCCTAAGGGCTTTCCCCAGGGTACCGGCCTCACATTTTTATCCAACAGTGAGGGTAACAGGGAGAACTTGTAATTAGTGTAATTAGAACTTGTAATTCATTTTGCAGATTAGAAAACTGAAGTCAAAAGTGAATAAATGGTAAATGTAGGATAAGAACGCAGGAGCTACCTCCCCACCTTGAGACAAGATCTTTTTACGTAGCCGAGGCTGGCTCTGAACTCCACCTCCCGAGTACCGGGATTGCAGCCCTGTGCAATACGCCTGGCTAGAACCTGGTTCTCCTGATGTCCATTCATCTCCCCTCTTCCTTAGATTTCTGTGGTTCACTTATGCCCAGGTCTATTCCAGCTTTCTTCTGAATCTGCCCATCTCTAGACTTGATCTTCTCCACTCCACCTTCTTTGCCACACCCAGGGTACGCTGTGGTATGGATCTGTCCGATGAAGACACATCCCTGACCAAAACTTTTTTTTTTTTTTGGTTCTTTTTTTTTCGGAGCTGGGGGCTGAACCCAGGGCCTTTCGCTTCCTAGGCAAGCGCTCTACCACTGAGCTAAATCCCCAACCCCTTGACCAAAACTTTTTAATGGCTCATAGTAAAGTTCAAGTTGGTTACACAGCACAAGAGACTTCCCTCTACCTTGCCTCCCATTTGCCTCTTCTGCATGGACTATAGATGCTTTTGAATCTTGAATTTTATCCTCATCGGCCTGGAACTATAAAATGAGATGCTGTTTTATCCACCAAGCATTACTGAGCTGAGGTTTAAAAAGGTACTGGCACCAAATGCATATCCAAAAGAAATGCATACCCCAAAATAACACATATTCACCTAAAATAACATTATTGCCTCCCACGTGCTTCAATTTAACTCCGTCCACAGTCAGATGCATTTTCTATATTACATTTAAATATATGTAATATACCTTAGGCCGGAGTCTCCAAACATTAGAGGGGCAGAGGAAGATCTTATACCTGAGAGAGATTTCCTTTCTTTACACATTTCATGATGTGTTGGATTTTCTCTTTCACTTGGGGTGTTTTCTGTTTTAGGACTGGGCCCCTTTTCTTTCTTTTTGATTGGCTAACCTTCACTTTTTTACAATTTATAATAGTTATTATTGTTACTATTTATTATTAAGTGTGTGTGTGTGTGTGTGTGTGTGTGTGTGTGTGTGTGTGTGTGTGTGTGTTTGGAGGTTGGAAGTCAGCTGGTCCTTCCACCATGAGTGGATTTCAGGGATTGAACTCAGGTTGTCAGGCTTGCTCCGAAAGCACTTCTACCTTCTAATCCATATTGCTGGCCTGGTCAGCTCTTTTGAGTACCTGCTACCTCTTCTGAGAATCTTTCTGTGACTGCAGTTAAAATACAGATTCTCATGGAGGCATCAACTGATTACCAGGTACCAGGTTTGAGATAGCTTTCAACCCACAAGTAATGCTGCAAACCTTAAATGTGGCACAGAGCAGAGGTGATGTCCCTGGCACTGATCTTGGAGGATCCATGGGGCATCTTAAAAGGCTCTGTTGAGGAAATGGGAGGAAGGTGCCCCCCCCACCCCCCGCCCGGAGCACGCTGTCTATTCTCATGTAGAAATCATGTGGGAGCACGGCCTTAAGTCTCCTTTCCTTCTTGACCAGTCAATGCGTGCGCGGCTGCCTCAGGAGCACTTGCACAAGAGCGCATGCCTGGGAAGCGCTTGAACTATACGCTGCCTTTTTCCTAGGGCCACCTTAATCACTTGGCGTGCTCACATCTTCCTTTCCTAGGGGATTCTTGTCTCTAGCTGCTGAAACCAAAACCACTGTCCTGGCTCTGAAAAAGACAATCCCAACTCAGACCACTAGGTGACGCCTGACTTCAGTTTTCGAACTATCTTCTATCTGGCTGCTACCTCGAGCAAACTCCTACTGTTGGGCCATAGAGTGGTTGAGAAGGAAGCGAGCAAGATCAAAGGGCCCTTCCTTGAAGACAAATAATACTCTCTCTTGGGCTAGGGGTGAGGCGCAGGGACGGAGCCCACTTAGTATGCCCATGGCGCAAGGTTCCATTCTTAGCAACACACATGCATGCAGGCACACAGAGAATACAGCCCACTTAAAAAGTTTTAGAGAAAGCGTATTACCTGTGTTGTAAACCAGAGTAAAACTGCAAACTCTTAAGCATAGTGAGAGGCCATCCGTGACCTGAGTCAATATGGTGAAATCGGTATAACAAAAGCCAAGAGGCAAGGTCAAATGCAGGGGTCCTCCGACGGGCGTCCCAAGGGAGACGAGGAAAGCCAGTCCTACTTACTACCCGATGCCCTCTGCCCTCCTGTTTCTATTTCAGTCTGTGACCGTAAACTTCTTAAGGGATGAGATCTAGTCTTAATGATTGTATCTCGGTGTTGAGTACACATCTCAGCACCCAGCATGGCTCAGTCGGATGTTTCTTGAGCACCTAACGTGTTAGTTCAGGGGGCGGTGCTAGAGATGACCGTGGGCACAATCGGACCGGCCAGAGTTCTCAGGGAGCCCACAGCCTGGTGGGAGGTCGGGAGCATTATCGACAAACAAAGTTTAACCACAAATCGGGATGAATGATCTGAAGGGAAGAAACGAGTCATCGAATCACATGACAGAGACACTTGACCTGGCTTGGTAGGTGCGGGGGAAAGTTCCCAAAGGAAGACTTCTTGAGCTGAACCAGGATGGGCAGAGTTGAAAAGGAAAACTGGAAGGCAGAGGGAAGGGGGCCTAGCAGAGGTCTTTTGAGGGAACAGAATCCCAGAGAGAGAGAGAGCACAGGAAAATGGTGCCGGAGAACCAGATGAGGCTGCCCACACTGGGTGACCCCCACCACGTGGAATTCAATCTTCACTCTAGAGGCTTTGAGGATGCAAGGGGCTGAGAGATGACAGGCCAAGAGCTTCCTAGGTGCTCATTCAATGCTCAGCCACCAGCTAGGGCCTGAAGAGTTTAAGTTCCCAGAGGATGATACAAAGGTGGTTCTTTTGTGGATTTACGTCCAATAAAGATGACCCAGGAATTCTAAAACTGTGTGAAAAGGGGGAGAAGTCAGTGGGGACTAGAAGGACGGACGTACAGACATGTGTGTACAGTGGGGAAAGGCAGTCCTGGGGCAAAACAAGTTGTCCTTTGAGGAAAACACGTCATACGCCTCTAGAATGATACTTTGAGTCCACTAATTGCAGACTAGATAGGGACCATTGTCCTTCTTACTGTTCTCTGGGCCAAGAACAGTACAAGGAACAAAATAGGTGCTTAAGAAATCATTACTGAACACACACACACACACACACACACACACACAGAGAGAGAGAGAGAGAGAGGAGAGAGAGAGAGAGAGAGAGAGAGAGAGAGAGAGAGAGAGAGATGGGTACAGAGTACTTGCTGGAATGGAATGGGGGTCCCTTTGAGGTTTAAGGCATTCTAAACAAAATTTTAGGAAGTCAGGGGAGCTGGGCTGCGGTTTGGAAACTAGGACGGATAGTTGAAGAGCTTTAGTGGTGCTCTCCCTAAGGCTTTGGGCTTCCCCCCTCTCTCTGACCCCTCCTTCCCCTTTTGCTATGCATCTGCTTCTGGGCTGACCTCCTAGCCGAGATCAAACAGCTTGGCTCTCTCAGCTGAGATTTACAGCTTGCCTGCTCCAGGGTTTTTCTTTTTAACTCTAATACAATTGCCCTTGAACTTAAAACCAAGCCAAGCAAACCACACACACACACACACACACACACACACACACACACACACACAAACCCAACGAGCTGTAGGTTTAACCTTTTTTTCCCCATGGAGAAATACCCACTAACAGGCAACAATTCTCCACTGTTTTAGTCTTAGTTCCTCCCTGGAAATTCTCCAGAGAAGAATCCATTCAGTTTCCTCCTTTACCAGAGTCCAAAGCATCCTTACAGTGGAAACTACAGACTCATTGTATCTGGATATGTGTTCAGATGGCTCATGGTGGGAAATATCTACCTGCCCCACCTCTGAGAAGAAGAGTTAATAATCAGCTGTACTTGTACTTTCTCACTATGTTGCTTGGGAGAAGCTGCAGGGCGTGTGTGTGTGTGTGTGTGTGTGTGTGTGTGTGTGTGCATGTATGTGAGTGTGAGAGTGTATGTGTGTGGGTGGGTGAGTGTGAGTGTGGGGTGGGTGAGTGTGAGTGTGTGAGAGTATGAGTGTGTGTGTGCGAGCATGTGTGTGAGTATGTGTACGTGTGTGAATGTGTGCAAGTGTGTGTGTGTAAATGTGTGTGAGTGTGTATAAGTATATATCAAAGTGTAAGTATGTGAGCGGGTGTGAGTGTGCATGTGTATGCATGTGTATGAGTGTGTGAGTCTGTGTGTGTGAGTGTGAGTGTGTATGAGTGTGCACGTGTGAGTGTGTGTGAGTGCACGTGTGTGAATGTGTGAGTGTGTGTATGAGTGTGAGTGTGCAGTTAAGTGTGTGAGTGTGTGTATGAGTGTGAGTGTATATGAGTGTGAGTGTGTGTGTGAGTGTGTGTGTGTGAGTGTGTGAGTGTGTGTGTGTCTGTGTGTGTGAGTGTGAGTGTGTATGAGTGTGTGTGAGTGTGTGTGTATGTGCATGCGTGTGTGTGAGTGTGTGTGTGTTGATCATGATAATAGGTATGGAATTTGGGAATGTCCCGAAATTTCATCATACAAAAGTAAAAAAATTGTTTTTGCTTTGTTTTGTTTTAAGTGAATCAACAGTAATGTACACTTGATTTCGTTAAGGTGCTTTTATGTATACATTATGTATGTACCCATCCCCGTGCGTGTGTGTGTGTGTGTGTGTACGTATGTATATACATGTGTGCTCATGTGTGAAGACCAGAGGTTAATGGTGGGTGTCTTCCTCAACCACTCCCAACTCTCAGTGACCCTGGGGCTCCCTGACTTTGCTAGGCTAGCTGAACAGGGAGTTTCAGGGGTCTGCCCGTCTGCCTTCTCTGCTCTGGGGTTACAGACATTGTCACAACGCCTGACCAGCTTTTTATGTGGGTTCTGGGGATACAAACTCCGATCCTCTCGTTTGTGCAGCAAACTGACTTAACTGACTGAGCCATCTCCTCAGGCCCGATGGACTGCCTCGAACTAACTTTACAAGTGATTGAGGGGTAGAATTAAGATATCTGAATGAAGACCAAGAAAGAGAGATTATCATTTAACTTGGCCTGTGAATCTACAAAGTACCTATTTTGTGCTAGCGATGCCTTCAAATACAATTCTGTTTGGCTCAAAGGGCTCCACGACAGAAGAGCAGGTATGTGTCTTGTGATGTAGGGGGCCTATTCTACAGCTTTTAAGGCCGTTCTGACTTGCCATGCATCTGGGGGACCCCATCTTAGGTGGTCAAGCTTGGATCCTGCAATGGGAAGAGAGAATGAACTGACTAGCAGCACCGGCTAGGCTTTGTGCCAGGGCCTTCATACCCATCATCCCACCTACTCATACGTCAGCCTGTACAGATGTAAGATGCTTTCCTTGTGTGTAAGATGTGTACACAAGTGTGATGCTTGTCTGACTAGAAAGCTGACACTCAAGTTAGAATAGCTTGTTTCACTTCACACACCCACTAAGTAACAGGCAGCATAAATGTCCAGAGACGCCTGACTCCAGACACCGAGTCTGGACTAGACATTCCCAGAGAGGTCAAGTTTATGATCAGTGTTCCTGGCTGTCCATTTCTTTCTTCCTTTTCTCTACTGGAACATCAGCGAGAGGGCTGGTATTGTCTCCATGAAGGACACTCTGTTCCATGCCTTTTCTTGTTGCCTTTCAATGCTTAGCAGTAAGAAACGATGAATTGTCGTTTTCGTTTTCGCGTGACACCGGGTTCATGGGTGTCCTGACTCAGACAGCTATATTTCCTAAGTCCCAGATCTAAGTGCTACTTTCTACACCTTAGCTCTTTCCTATGCCAAAGGCAAGATAACAATGTAATTAAACACCTGAGCCTCTGAAATAGGTTCCAGTTCTGGCCCAGCCATTGGACAGCTCTGTGACCTTGAGAGTAAGCTGTCTAAGCGCTGTGACCGCCAAGTCACCTCGGGGTGATAACTCAACCTACAAGAAAGTGACTGCACAAGAGCACGGTTGGATTTAAGTGACGTCATGTGCTGTCTGCATTGTCCGGACTTTGGTTCCTGGTCATTTAGGCTGTGTCGGGTGTGGGCCCCCTCTCATGGGCCTTCTTCTGTTACTGAGTTGCTCAGCTTGTTAAGCCATGTTTGGTGGGTAACCCTTGGGAGGCCTGCTCTTCATATAAGATATTCAATATCTTCAGACAAACGGAAGGAGGGGCCATCTGATCCCATGACAGATGGTTGTGAGCCACCATGTGGTCGCTGGGAATTGAACTCAGGACCTCTGGAAGAACAATCAGTGAGTGCTCTTAACCACTGAGCCATCTCTCCAGCCTTGTTTTGTTTTGTTTTGTTCCCTTGTTAAGGGAACTGGAAGAGTGGGTCTGGGGGGAGAGAGGAGGTGGTGGAGGCAGGGAACTGGGAGGGGAGGAGGGAGAGGAAATTGTAGTCAGATGTAATTTATGAGAGAAGAAGAAAAGTAAAGTAAAGAGGGTGTCGTGCTGGGACCGGGTAGAACTTAAAGCTCAACAACAAAGAGGAACAGAGGGTGTCTCCCAAAGCCCCTGCCTGGTGTGAGACAGGGGAGTGACAACTTCTCTCAATAGGGAGAATCTTGAAGTGACCTTGTAGCGGGTAAAGGGGAGGCTGAGGTTTAGAATACTTGTTTAACAGGTTAAGGAACTTGCCTGAGACTACCCAGCTGACAAATGTCAGTGCTGGGACCCGAACCCAGCTAGGCATGCTCTCTAACTCACCGGAATCCCACTCCGTGAGGTTGCCTTGAGTTTCTGCATCTCATATCCACACTACCAAAGCCAAGCAGCTCAGCCAGGGGTTGGTTAGAAGGCCATGGCAGGCTGGGAGTTTATTCGGAGACACTGTATTACTGCCTGGTTCTCCTCCTTTGATGTCTGTCTCATGGTTCTCCACCCATGCCCTTCCTGATGACTCTCTGTGACATCAGCCAAATACCAAACCAGCTCAGCCTGAAAGGTCCAGCTGGGAGCCCCAGCGTGGAGGAGTTGGCTTGGGAATGATGCAGAAGGCGGGGCTGCTGCTCCCATCCCCAAGGATAAGACTGCCTTTCAGCCCAGCCTGGGCAACTTTGCTAAGTGCTACTCCCTGGCTCTTTGCCCAAGTGAGGCAAACCTTGCCCACCCACAAACCTTGCCCAAAGCCGGCTCAGTGCCTGAGTTTAATACAGCATCGTCTGTAGGAGTCACCTTCAGATTCCTTCAGTTTCTACTCTGACACTACTCATAACTTTTTAAACCTTGTATGTGCATGTGTGTATGCATGCCCTGCGTGTGTGTGTGTGTGTGTGTGTGTGTGTGTGTGTGTGTGATGTGCTCATCTGTGTGTGCTCCTGTGAAAGCCAGAGTTCTCAGTCAGATGTCTTCCTCCATCACTCTGTATTTGTTTGTTTATTTGTTTGTTTGTGACAAGGTGTCCCACTGACCTTGAGGCTCATTGTTTCAACTAGTTTGGCTGGCCAGGAAGCTCCCAGGATCTGCTTGTTTCTGCCCCTCAGCACTGGGATTAAACATGACACCACCATGCCCAAATGCTGTTCCTTTAAGATCTTTGAATGCATTCTCCTCGGTCCCTAAGTTTGCTGAACTCCAGATATCCTATCTTTGAACCCTTCTGGAAAGTCAGTAGTGCTTAGAGGGCAAGTTTGAGTAACATCCCAAGAACACTTGTCTGTGTGACTCTATTCTACAGTACCCTTTAAAACTAGATTCTTCTTCTTGTAAAACAGTATAGTATAATGAATATTTTTTATGAAAAACTTTAATCTTCCAATCCCATACTCTTTTTTTTTTTTTTTTTTTTGGTTCTTTTTTTTTGGAGCTGGGGACCGAACCCAGGGCCTTGCGCTTCCCTAGGCAAGCGCTCTGCCACTGAGCTAAATCCCAACCCCCAATCCCATACTCTTAGACCCTGATGTTTTTGAGGGGGTGATGGCTGATCTAGTTTACTGCCTAGGTGCGAAGCTTTTCACTGCACAACTGGTTATCATCTTGATGCAGTTTTCTATTCCTTTCTACTTAACATGACTTTATTGAAAGAGGTAGGAAGGTGGGCCACCTTTCTCCTGCTAGTTATTTGGTTCTTTTCTGTTTTTATTACCTCTTATTCTTCCATTAGTTTATCCTGGGTCAGTTCATCTTTCTGTAAACTCTCCCCTTGGGTAGTTTGGGTTCATGACTTCCGTGATCACAGACTTTGAAGGTGGCGTGCAGTGAGTGATCTGAATGTAGAAACTGTTCATGCCCCTTCATACCTTATCACCTCCCCTGAGACTAGCTAGGTTATGGGCCAAGATCCTGCTAAAGTCTGCATTCTAGTAATAGAACCCAGATGTTAGAGTTCGAGGGGTACTGGATCAGTCCGGTTCTACTATGCTACACATAAGGAAACTGAGACTTGAAGTAGAAGTGGTTAATAGACTTGTGCTGGTTAGTTTTCTGCCACCTTGACACAAGCCATCGTTATCTGAGAGGAAGGGACCTAACTGTAAATGCCTCTGTAAGATCAGGCCCTTGGCAAACCCGTAGAGTGTGATTGATGTAGTGATTGATAGAGGTGGGACCACACCATTTTTGGTGGTACCACCCTGGCTGGTGGGCCTGGGTTCTGCAAGAAAGTAGGCTGAACAAGTCGTGAGGAGCAAGCAAGTAAGCAACACTCCTCCATGGCCTCTGCATTAGCCCCCTGCCTCCTAGTTCCTGTCCAGTTTGAGTTCCTGGCTAAGCTTCCTTCAATGGGAATGTAACTTAGGCCAAATAAACCCTTTCCCTCCCAAATTGCTTTTGGTCATGGTGTTTGCTCACGGCAATGCTAACCCTTACTAAGGCAAGACTTGACCATGGCCATGAGGTCAATGAGGGGTTTTGAAACCTGGTCCCTTAATCTCTGAAGATGTATACTGCACCCAAATATTCTCATGAACCCCCTTTCTTGCAATATCCCCATTTAATATACCCTCTCTTGAGTCACCTAGAGGAACTTTAGTCATCACCAGAATGGATGCTGATAGTGTGATCTTTACAATGACCTTGTCCCTATTTTATCTTACCATTGCTCACATGGGAAGAAAGGAGAAAAAAGAGAAGTGCGATTTTCTTTTACCGAGTTCAACCTTTGCACTCATCTGTCCTGTTAGAGATAGGGCACTGAACTGACTCACAGTCCCACAGTGGTAAAAGCAATTTGTTTTCTCAATGGTCCCTTTGTCTTTGGGGAATGTTCTCTAATTTGTTACCGAGGTTTCCAGCAAGTCAAACCGATTCATCTTACCTGTTCAAAGATAAGGAGCAGATCAGTTTTTGTCCCAAAATAGCCAGGCCAACATTGGTACTAGCAACCTAAAGATGAGAAAGCCCTTGTTAATGAGGTGAGTAGCTGCCCATTTAGACCACAACTATAATCTCCCATGGTGGAGACATCATAGGCTCAAAGTTTCCTCTTACTCGACGGATGTCGGCAAGAATTATCTTTACATCTGGGCAGCATGCATGCGAGTATAAATAGCATTTGAAAGGATTTGAAAGGAGGAATGAAGAGAGTTCAAGGCCATTTTGGGCTACATGGGAGGTTCTGCCTCAAAGCCAAACAAATAAGTGGCTCTGGAAATACTGTCTTGCAGGGAGAGAAGCTAAGTGTAAAGGTTTATTCTTTGAGGATTTCTTTTCAATTAGTCTTTGGTGGTGCTGTGGATTAAACCCAGGACGTTGCACACGCTAGGTGAGCATCTCATGATGAGCTACAGCCCCAGCGCCCTCTTTAATTCCGCCTTTTCCAAACGGCTCTTCTCATTCGTGTGTGCAATTTTGCTTACCATCAAGGTACTGCTTTCACCTTTAATTGGTCAGGAAATCTCGATTACAGCTTTCTAATGTACATGGAAGCGAACACGGGACGTAGAAATAGGTGAGATGTTTTACACACAGGTTCATGAGCTCTTCTGTCTCCATAGATGGCCACTTCCATCTATGGGTTGGCGGGTCTGTTTTTAGACAGCTCATTATCTACTCTATCCTCACTCTTAATTATGAGTCCCTTTACTTCAAACATCAAGAGACTGCTGGCCAAAGGTTCACAGCAGAAACAGGACTGATGCCCAGAGGCTGCCCTCCTGTATCCCTGAACTCACGAAGTCCATGGAGACGATGGGTTGGATGGTAGAGTTCTCCGGTTGAGTGAGCATGATGACAGCGGCAGGGAGCTCCAGGCTGAAATTGTTTGGGTGTAAGTTGACCACAGGAGGCCCTGTGGCCATGATCTGCAGCATGAATGGCTGGGACAAGATGTAGATCCCCGCAATCTGTTCCATTCAGGGAGAGAAACAAAGATGGAGAGTCAGGAGCTGATGAGGGGAAACCGCAAACCTGGGGTGACTTGTGCTAAGTGAATCTTGCATTGTTCAGTTATAAGAGAAAATACCTCTTATCATCTCTTATCTACTGTTCACAAAACTTTAAATAAACTTTAAATAAAACTTTAAATAGTGCTGGTTGATTTTTTATCTATTTGTCTATCTATCTATCTATCTATCTATCTATCTATCTACCTACCTACCTACCTACCTACCTACCTACCTACCTACCTACCTGTCCATCCATCCACCCATCATCTATCTATCTACCTATCATCTATCATTTCTCGGTGTAGTCTGTCCTGGAACTCACTTTGTAGACCAGGCTGGCCTCGAACTCACAGAGGTTCTCCTGCCTCTGTCTCCTGAGTGCTGGGATTGAAGGCATGTGCCACCACCTCGGGGCAATAGTGCTGTATTACAATGGAGCATGAGCTGAGAAGAAGCTAAGTGCTTTTCTCATAGTTCTCACAGAGTAAATTGTAGAACTGAGGTTCATCCCAAGATCTGTCTACCCTGAGTGCCTTTCTCTGAAGCATCTCGGACTTTCCAGATGAATTGAAGCCTGTAGGTCCATTACGTATGATACCTGGGGCGCTATGAAGGAGTAATAGTAAGAGTTGTTTACTAAAGACATTTGTAATCCTGGTACTTGAAATGCTGACACAGGAGGATCAAAAATTAAAGACTAGGGGTTGGGGATTTAGCTCAGTGGCAGAGCGCTTGCCTAGGAAGCGCAAGGCCCTGGGTTCGGTCCCCAGCTCCGGGAAAAAAAAAAAAAATTAAAGACTAGCCTGGGTTAAATATTGAACTGAATTAGCACGGATTATTAGTGAGACCTTGCTGATAAATAAATTAATTAATCAATAATAAATGAATGAAGTAATTTAAGGATTAAATACTGTATTCAAACTAGTCATTTCTATATTTAAATGAATTATTTTAAGGGTGATGGTATTTTTGTGGATTGGTTATTTTATAAATTTACAATGCTTTAGTTGTATTTTATGCATAAAATATTTCTGGATATTTGATTTGACCAAGTATGGTCGTTTACACCTATGATACCAGTATATGGGAGGCTGAGGCAGGGAGAATCGCAAGTTTACCCAAGTTACATATTAAGACATTGTCAAGAAATGAAGAAAGGGGAGCAGAAAGGGAGAGAAAGAGAAGGAAGAGAAGAGAAGCAGGAAAAGGAAGAGAGAATGGAAAAGAAAAAATAATAGAAAGGTGAATTGACCCGTGCCTGGATCAGAAGAGAACGCGGAGAATCCAAGAGTCTCTGAGAAGTGACTTCAGTGACAACATATGCACCACTGAGCACTGAGGAGCAAACCTCAGGCACTCACCTTGGAGAGCACGCTGCCAATTCCTTGAGCGTTTTGATTGAAATAGTTGGAAATCTAAGACAGAAACAAAAGTGCTACGTAAGTGCAGTGAACTGGGCTGACTCGGGGTAAGGGTAGAGTCCTCGCTAATGTGAACTGTGAAGACACAGCGCCCCAAAGGTTATTTCATAGCTCAACCTTAGGAAATCTGAGACCCAGAAAAGGCCAGAGACTTGCCCAAAGTCACATTCCTTTTGAGAAATCCCCTCTTCACTGGAGAGCACTGTGTCCTACGTGCACAATCTGTATACAAACATTCTACAGTTATTGTTATCACTTTCAAAGATTCCCCAAGGCTCAAGGTGCTTAAGTAATTTACCTGGTAAGCATTTCTTTCAAGGCTAAGGCGCCTGGTGCTGCTGTCCTCACCACAGTGAACATAAGGTTTACAGCAGTGTATATGATTACAATGCACAGAAAGGACAGATTTAAAATGGGTATTTTTTGTTGACTAGTCAGAGAAGGGTGTTGTTGTGTGGGGGTTTGAATAGCTTTGGCCCCCCCCAGATTCATGTGTTTAAGTGTTTGGCCCTAGGGTAGTGGCACTATTAGGTGTGGCCTTGCTGGAGTGGGTGTGGCCTTTTTTGAGGAAGTATGTTACTGTGGGGTTAGGCTTTGAGGTTTCCTAAGCTCAAGTTCCACCCAGTGTGGAATTTCAGTCTCCTGCTGCCTGAGCATGGAGATGTAGAACTCTAGGCTTCTCCAGCATCTTGTCTGCCTGGATGCCACCATGTTCCTGCCTTGATGATAATGGACTGAACCCCTGAACCTGTAAGCCAGCCCTAATTAAGCACTGTCCATTACAAGAGTTGTCTTGCTCATGGTGTTTCTCTTCACAGCAATGAAACCCTAACTGAGACATTGTGATAAAGAGAGAGGCACATGGCAGAGAGAATCAATGAGGATCAAGCATTACTGCTTGATGGTATAAATAAGTTGTGATAACTAATAAGAAATCCTTATACTGGCAGAATGTAAGGAGATGATGATGGTGGTGGTGGTGATGATGGTGGTGGTGGTGATGATGGTGGTGGTGATGGTGAAGATGGTGGTGGTGGTGATGGTGGTGGTGATGGTGGTGGTGGTGGTGGTGGTGGTGGTGATGGTGGTGGTGGTGGTGGTGGTGGTGGTGGTGGTGGTGGTGGTGGTGGTGGTGGTGGTGGTGGTGGTGATGGTGGTGGTGGTGGTGGTGGTGGTGGTGGTGGTGGTGGTGGTGGTGGTGGTGGTGGGGGTGATGGTGGTGGTGATGAGATGGTGGTGCTGGTGATGGTGGTGGTGGTGATGGTGGTGGTGGTGGTGATGGTGGTGGTGGTGGTGATGGTGGTGGTGGTGGTGGTGGTGGTGGTGGTGGTGGTGATGGTGGTGGAGGTGGTGGTGGTAGTGATGGTGAAGATGGTGGTGTTGGTGTTGGTGATGGTGGTGTTGGTGATGGTGGTGGTGGTGATTGTGACGATGCTGGTGGTGATAATGGTGAAGATGGTGATGGTGGTGGTGGTGATGGTGGTGGTGATGATGATGATGGTGGTGATGGTGGTGGAGGTGGTGGTGGTGGTGATGGTGAAGATGGTGGTGTTGGTGTTGGTGATAGTGGTGTTGGTGATGGTGGTGGTGGTGATTGTGAAGATGCTGGTGGTGATAATGGTGAAGATGGTGATGGTGGTGGTGGTGGTGATGATCACACACACACACACACACACACACACACACACACACACACGGTTAAAGATGATGGCCACAACCACCATTCCAAGGCTTTACTCACCTCCCTGGTGGACAGCACGGTACCAAGGGCCCCAGATACAAAGTGAGCAAATGATGCAGATTTGAAGAAGTACTCAGAGACGCCAATGTAGAGCATGGAATCTCTGCTCTCTGGGAGCTCGAAGGGAGCTGGTGTGAAGGGAGGGTCAGCAAGGCTTTCCAGTGGGTAGAACGCACCCTGTGGGAGGCAGAAAGGAAATCCACCTATCAGGCGAAAGCACAAGTATTGCAGACAAAGAAACGGGGACCTCTCAAGTCAGGACAAAGAAAATCCCAGAAGCTTCTCAGAAAAGGATGAGACCATGACAAGGTCTTTAAGCTCCTTGGCTAATAGCTTTGCTTTAAAACTCTCGGCTTAAAAAATAAAAAGAGATCTATTTTAAATTATGTGTACGTGTGTTTTGTATGTGCGTGTGAGTGTAGGTGCCCTTAAAGGCATTGGATCTCCTGGAACTGGAGTTATGAGCCAGCTGATGTGGGTGCTGGGACTAGAACTCATGTCCTCTGGAAGAGCAGTGTACTCACTCAGCAGCTGAGCCATCTCTCCAGGCCCAGAGCTCAGGAGACTTTAGAGAATATCTATGACTCTCTATTAACCCTAGGGATGCTCCTAGCTGAAGCTTTCTAAGATAAAGGGGGAGGTGCTGTCAGTCGAGGTGTACGTCCGTATAGCTTATGTACTAGCCTTCCAGATGACTAGCTCTAGACCTTTAGAATATGTCACTGCTGGATAACTAGGGAGCCACAGAAGTACTCAGGAGGGACAGGGACTCTGAGTGGCTTAATGAGGCATTTTGGAGACATGCTCAATCCTGGTCTGATTAGGTCTTGGGCATTATTTAAATACACTATCTCGAACAGCCCTTAACTGATTTTAAAGACTGTGAATGAAGGAAATATCAACAAATTTTTATTCCAAAACCTGTAGTGTATCAGGTATAGTGGCATATGTCTTTAATGCCGGGATTTGGGAGGCAGAGACAGACAGAGGTCTATGAATCTGGGTCTAGCCTGGTCTACGCAGTGAATTTCAGGATAACCAGAGGTAGGTACATAGTGAGACCCTGTTTCAGAAAAAAGACTGTTTATAGAAAAAAGATATAAACTTGGATAAGACTGAACACAAACACAATGGTGCTTTCCCAGGACCAGTAACCACCATTTTTATATAATTATGATTTCCATAGAGAGCCTCAGAGAAAGCTGCTACTTTGTACAATCCACTGATGTGTTAAATTCCTCACATGTACATGAGAATGTGGAGTGTTCGTTTGCATTTGTGGGTGCATGTACATGTGTGTACATGCGTGTGTGTTCTCTCGCTGTGTGTGGGTTGTATGTGTGCATGTTTGTGTAGTTCAGAGGTTGATGTTGAATGTCTTCCTAAGTCAATCTCCAGCTTATATTTTGAGTCAGGGTCTCTCGGTGAACCCAGAGCTTGAGGATTCACCCGATGGCTGGCCAGCAAACCTTAGGGAGCGTTTCATTGCTGCCTCGTGTGTCCCGCCTTGCCTGTCCTTTTTCACATGGGCCTTAGGAGACTCAGCCTAGGTCCTCAGGCTTGTGTAGGGAGTATGTTCCCAACTGAGCATCTCCTCAGCACCCCCTGATGCACTGGGTTCTAATAAATGCCGGTCATTCTTCCTGCAGGCTCCTAGCCTTGAATCTTCTCCCGGAGGGAAGAGGCAAAAATGCCTTGATATTTCTCACCAAGAAGATAGACATAAAAAACAGTCACCAAGAAAGGGTGGTCAGGAGAGCTCACGTGTGTAGATGTGCGGCAGGTGCTATAGGAAATGAAAATGCTCGAAGAGCGTGCTCGTGCTTTTTCTTCTGTACATAACCCATCCTCTCAATGTTCACCATAGCCGGCTGGGTGCTCTAGACCAATAGTTACCTTCAAATGAAAGTCAAGGTGGTTCTCGGTGACTTCTGGAGGACTGATCAGAGAACAATCCAGCACAGTGTAGTTGTCAATCTTGGTTAAAACTAAATGACCAAGAAAAAGAAAAAGAAAAGAAAAGAACATTTATTCTCATTAAAAGCCTGACCTATGAATGATGTTTGCAACACCAATTCTCCTGCTTCATAAGAAACCATTTGAAAACTCAGGAAGAAGAGGTAAGTCAAAAGAAAAAATAAGTATTTATCTTCAACTATCGGGGAAACATTAGCAAAATTTTGACACACCTTTTTATTATGAACGTGTTCATGAAACATTCACATGCAATGCCTGTGATTCCGTTTTAATTTTTAAAACATTATTATTATTATATTATTGTTGTTGTTGTGTGTGATGTGTGTGACTGTTGTTGTGTGTGATGTGTGTGACTGTTGTTGTGTGTAATGTGTGTGACTGTTGTGTGTGATGTGTGACTGTTGTTGTGTGTGACGTGTGTGACTGTTGTTGTGTGTGGTGTGTGTGACTGTGCCTGCACACATATTACAGTGCTTGTGTGGAGGTCAGAGGACAACTTTGGGGACAGATTTTCCTCTCCATTTTTCATATGGTTTTTGGGGATTGTGTGGCAAACATTTTCCCCCACTGAGCCACCTCACTAGCCCACATGGTTCTATTTTATATTTTTGACATTGATTAATTAATTGTATATATATATAAATGTGTTTGATAGTCAGAAGACAACTTGTCTGAGTACACACACACACACACACCACTACCACCACCAAAATAACAGGAATCAACTATTATTGGTCATTGATATCTCTCAATACCAATGGTCTCAATTCCCTAATAAAAATGTAAAGACTAACAGAATGGATGTGAAAATAGGACCCCTCCTTCTTCTCTATTCAAGAAATATACCTCAACATTAAGGATGGACATAACCTCAGAGTAAAGGGCTGGAAAAAGATATGTCAAGCAAATGGATCCAAGAGGCAAACTGATGTAATCATTTTAATATCTAACAAAATAGACTTCAGACCAAAACTAACCAAGTCTGGTAAGTGTTGGTGTACACTGTTAATCCTAGCACTTGGGAGGCAGAGGCAGGAAGATCTCTGTGAGTTTCAGGCCAGCCTGGTCTACAGGGTGAGTTACAAAGTAGCCAGGGTTACACACACACAAAAAAAAAATCCTACCTTGAAAAAGCAACAACAACAATAAAAAAACTAATCAAAAGAGATGGGGAAGGATGCTCTCATACTCATCAAAGGAGAAATCCACCAAGATGACATTTTAATTCTTAACATTTATGCCTCAAACACAAAGGCACCCAAGTTTGTAAAAGAGAAACCACTTCAGCTTAAATCACATATTCACCCTTATACATGGATAGTGGGAGACTTCACTACCACACTCTTACCTATTGGCAGGTCATCCAGACAAAAACTAAATAGAGGAATGCGGGATCTCAGAGATATTATAATTCAAATGGACCCAACAGCTATAGACAGAACATTTCACCAAAACAAAAACGAATATATCTACTACTCAGTACCTCATGGAACTTTCTCAAAAAAAGACTGGCTGCATACTTGGACACAAGTCTCACTCAGTAGATGCAAGAAAACTGAAGTAACTCCATACATCCTATGGGACTACCATGGGTTAAAGTTGGATGTCAACAACAACAGAGACAACAGGAAGCTTACAGACTCATGGAAATGGAACAACTCTCTACTGAATGAAAAATGGGTCGAGACGGAAGTAAAGAAAACAATTAAAGACTTTCTAGAATTGAATGAAAATGAGTGCACAGCACACCCAAGCTTATGGCACACGACGAAAGCAGTGCTAAGAGGAAAGTTCATAGCACTAAGTGACTGTGTAAGAAATGGAACAACAAAACAAACAAAACAGGGGAGAGATCTCATATTAACAACTTAACAGCGCACATGAAAGCCCTAGAATTGGAAGAAGTAAGTACACCGGAAAAGAATAGATGACAAGAAATAATAAAACCGGGGCCTGGAATCAACAAAATAGAAATAAAGAGAACAATGAAATAACGGGTTTGTTCTTTGACAAAATCCACAAGATAGAGAAACCCTTATCCAGACTAAAAGACAGAAAGAAGCTATGGTAATATACTTAAGTGACCCCAAAATTCCACCGGGGAACTGCTACAACTGATAAACTCTTTCAGGAAAGAAGCTGGATTCAAGATTATCTAAAAATAAAATCTGTAGCCCTCCTATATATGAATTACAAGTGAACCAGGAAAGAAATCAGGGAAATAACACCCTTTACAATAGCCTCAAATAGTATAAAATATCTTGAGGTAACACTAACCAAACGAGCGAAAGACTTGTATGATCAAAACCTATTCCTTGAAGAAAGAAATTGTAGAAAATGTCGTAAGACGGAAAGGTCTCCCGTGCTCATGGATCAGTAGGATTAATATAGTATAATGGCCATCCTACCAGAAGCGATCTATAGATTCGAAGCTATTCCCGTCAAAATTCCAAATCAACTCTTTATAGACCTTGAAAGGACAATTCCTAACTTCATATGGGAAAAACAAAAACAAAAACAACAACAACAACAACAACAACAAAAACAACAACAACAACAACAAAAGGATAACTGAAACAATCCTGCAATCCTGAACAATCAAAGAACTGCTGAGTCTCCCCATCCCTGCTTTCAAGTTGTACTACAGGGCTATAGTAATACAAATGGGATGGTATTGGCATTCTGTGGGGGGTAGCCTTGCACACTGTACATTTAGTTGCTGCTTTCTCTGCCCAGAGATCTCGTTACAATCCAGACACTAGCACTGTCAGAATTAGTGAACCATCTGTATCAATGCTACATAAAGAATGCCCCTCAATTAACTTCAGCTGGTTAATTAAGAACTAATCAGCCTATAGTTGGGCAGAGGAGATAGGAAGGTTAGACTTCCGATCCCAGCTAGGGGTCCCAGGTAGAGAGAGGGGTAAGAGAAGGAACGCAAAGAAAGGAGGGAGAGAGACCATGTGGAGAGACCGTGAGGCAGCAGGTCCAGGAGGAGACATGATGAGGAGGTTGCCAAGGATTGGCCATGAGGTTGCAATGAGAGAGCAGACATGAGGACACACAGAGCAGAGCAAGCCAGAGTCAGACTCATACTGCAAGTAACACAAGGCCTTTGGCTGGGAAATAGCTTAGGAAGTTAGAATAGATGAATACCTGCCAGTCAGGGTGCTTAAAGTTTGTTAGTAAACTTAATAGGTCTTCCTGTTAATTATTCGGGAGCTACCAACATATAAATCCACACACCCGTGGACACCTGATTTTTGGTATAGAAGCCAGAAATACACACTGGAAAAAAGAAAGCATCTTCAACAAGATGGTGCTGGTCATACTGGATGTCTGCACGTAGAAGAATACAAAATAGATCCATATTTATCATAAAACCCTGCACAGAACTCAAGTCTAAGTGGATCAAAGACCTTGATGTAAAACCAGATACACTGAACCCGTTAGAAAAGAAAGTGGGGAACAGCCTTGGATGCATTTGCACAGAAAATGATTTTCTGAACAGAACACCAATAGCCCAGCCACTAAGATCAACAATTAATAAATGGGACCTCATGAAACTGAAAAACTTCTGTAAGACAAAGGACACACTGTCAGTCTGACAAAGTGGCAACTTACAGAATGGAAAAAGATTTTTTTTTATACCAACTCCACATTTGAGAGAGCACTAATATCCAAGATATATAAGGAACGCAAGAAGCTAGATATCACAAGCCCAAATAATCTAATTTAAAAATGGGGTACAGGTATCAGAGCATTATGGCTCATGCCTTTAATCCCAGCACTCAGGAGGCAAAGGCAGGCGAATCTCTGAGTTCAAAGCCCGCCTGGTCTGCAAAGTGAGTTACAGGACAGCCAGGGCTATATATTGTCCTCCCCAAATGTAGTACAGATATAAAAAGAGAATAATTGGGGTTGGGGATTTAGCCCAGTGGTAGAATGCTTGCCTAGCAAGCTCAAGGCTCTGGGTTCAGTCCACAGCTCTGAAAAAAAAGGAAAAAAAAAAGAGAATAATTGTCAATAAAGGAATCTCTAATGGCTGAGAAACACTCAAAGATGTTCAACATCCGTAGCTGTTAGGGAAATGCAAATCAAAACGACTTTGAGATTCCATCGTATATCTGTGAGAATGGCTAAGATTAATAATGCAAGTGACAAGGATGTGGGGCAAGCAGAACAATACTTCTTTGCTGGTGGGAGTGAAAACATGTACAGCCAGTTTGGAATAGGATTGCATGGAAATCAATATTGCTGTTCCTCAGAGAACTGATCTACTTCAAGACGCAGCTACACTACTCTTGGCCATGTGCCTGAAGGATGTTCCATCCTCTCACAAAGGACTTTTACTCAACCATGATCACTGTGGTTTTTCACAATCTAGATGTCCCTCAACAGAAGAACAGACAAACAGAATGTGGTACCCATTTACACAATGGGGTGTTTACTCAGCCCTTAAATATGACATCATGAAATAGGCAGGCAAATGGATGGAACTATGGGAAGATCATCCTGAGTGAGGTAAACCAGGTCGGGAAAGATAAATATGGTATGTACTTGACTATATGGGAATATTAGCTGTTAAATATATAATAGTCAAGCTACGGTCACTAGGCCCAGAGAGGTTAGGTATACAGGAAGGGTCTAGGGTGGCTTAGATGGATTTCCCTGGAAGGAGGAAATAGAATAGGTTTTACGAGTGAATTGGGGGCATGTGGGGATGGGAACAGGAGTATCTGGTGAGAACCAGAGGGGAAATGGAGTAGAAGGAGAGAATGGAGGGAAAGAAAGGTGAAATTGAGGGGCATGTGAGGGACGGTATGAAAACTAGTGCATTAGAAACTTCCTAAAACATATGAAGGTGATCTTAATAAATTCCCCTATTAACTGGCATATGGAGTCTCAAGTAGCTATCTCGTCACCAAATGACACTTCTTGTAGCAGGACTGGGTTGCATTCAATTGAATTGTCAGTCGACGGGGTCTCATAGAAAGCCCCAAACCACCCAGGCAGTTCCTAAGACAATGATAGGATGCAGGACCCTATTCCTGAGGGGGGGCAACAGCCACACAACTCATTAAACAAGTCTAACTACCTCCTCCCCCACCTGCAAACTCATTTATTTTCTCCATTAATTTATTTATTCACTCTACATCCCAATTGCAGACCGCCCCCTCCTATTTCCCCCCTCAACAGCCTCTCCCATCACTACCTCCCCTTCTCCTCTGAAAAGACTGAATCCCCCTAACCCCCTCCCCTGGTACCAACCCACCCTGTCATATCAAGTCACTGCAGGACTAGGCACATCTCCAGCTGAGACCAGATAAGGGAGCACAGTTAGGACAACAGGATCCATAGGCAGGCAATAAAGTCAGGGACAGCCCCTGCTCCAGTTGTCAGGGGGTCCACATGAAGAATAAGCTGCACATACGTGCAGGGGAGGGGCTAGGTCCAGCCCTTGTATGTTCTTTGGCTGGTGGTTCAGACTCTGGTGGGGCCCAAGGGTCCAGGTTAGTTGACTCTGTTGGTCTTCTTGTAAAGTCCCTATGCCCTCTGGGTCTTTCAATGTTTCCCCCAACTCTTCCACAAGATTCCTGAGCTCCACCTAATGTTTAGCTGTGGGTCTCTGCATCTGTTTCAGTCAGCTGTTGGGTGACAGTTATGCTAGGCTCCTCTCTGACAAATTCATTTCTTGAACTCCTCTCAACCACGCCCTTCTTCTGATTCTACTGTGGTCTCGATCGTCTCTCCAATGCACTGAGCACATTCCTGCCTCATGGCCTTTGAGCACATGATCTATTCTGCCTGACTCTTCTGCAGGCAGGCTATGATTTGAACATCCCTCTAAACCTCACAAATTTAGCTGCCAGCAGAATGGGTATTGGGAAGTCAGACTTTAAGAGGTGACTAGGCCATGGAATAGTCTATGACTAGATAGTGGACTTGAGAGTAGGCTTGTTAAAAACCTACCTGATTTCTTCTGTCTTGTGTGCTGTCACTTGTCCTTCTGCCATGCTGAGACTCGTCATGGAAACCCTTACCAGATGTAACTCCTTAATCTTAGACTTTTCAGCCTCCAGAACCATCAGAAAAATATCTTTCTATTGTTTATAAATCCACCTAGCCTCTGGTATTCTATCACAGCCATGGAAAAAGGACTGAGATAACCCAGAATTGGGGTGGGGGGAAACTCACTTTCTGGTTCCTTTGGGCTCATCCTTTATTTTTTTATTTATTTATTTATTTATTTATTTTGGTTCTTTTTTTCGGAGCTGGGGACCGAACCCAGGGCCTTGCGCTTCCTAGGCAAGCACTCTACCACTGAGCTAAATCCCCAACCCCTGGGCTCGTTCTTTAATGTCACCTGCTCGGTGGTGTATTTCCGAATCACATTATCGAAAACAGAGATTCCTCTTCAGTCCCTCCCTTGTTTTTTCTTCTTATCACTCTTAATGTCCCTAATACAGGTTTTACTCGCTCGTTTACTGCTCCCTCCCGGTAGTCCCACGAAGGTGGGTTTTCTATCTCCTAGGCTTTGTGTATCTCGGGCACCCTAGATCAGTGTTCAGGTGATCTAAGCTCTCTCGTACAGTGTCGGCAAACAAATGGATGGGATGCAAAGAGAGACATGTATGAAGAAGCATGCGAGAGGAGGCTTCTCTGTGGGGTGTGAAGCGAGGTCTCTTAAGCTGAGTCTTTAGAGAAGAGAAATGAAAAGGACAAGAGAAGGTAGAAGGGTAGGAAGTCTGTGGACACCAGAAAAGTACTGGTGTGAAATGGGGGCCCAGTAAAGGTCTGTCAAAGGAATGAAGGGAGGAAGAGTGGAGGGTCTTCTCCGTAGAGTGGTCGGTGTGGGCAGAGCCAAGGTGCGAGCGAGAAGGGAGGCAGAATGAGTACTGATGGGGGGACTGATATATCCTGAAGGCAGCCCAGATGGGGTTAGAGAAGGTTGGGCAGATAACCTGGCCAAGAAGCTGGATTTAGTGCCATAGCTTGGGTTAGAGCCAGGGAGAGGTTTTTCTCCCTAGCTTCCCTGTGTATCACCGTGAAACACCTCTCTGCTGCAGTAACGAAGCTGCTTGGTTGCCAAGAAGTGCATGCATGCGCTGTGACAAGGATTGTCCACTGTCCTATATGGAGTCCTGGAACTCCAACTTTCAGGCAGAAAAGAAAAAATATGAGTGAGTGACAAATGGGCAGGTTGTTGCCTAGAAAAAGACCTCGGTAAGGTTTGAGGCTGGGCAGAGAACCATCCAGAAGTCAGTTCCAAGACTCACCCTCCAGCGCGCTGATGTTGACGTTGAACTCTTCCACTTGGCTGATGGCAATGGGACAAAGCTGGACCAAAAGAGCGTTTGAAAAATCATGTTACCATATTGAAAACAAGCCTTCTGCTTGGGAGACGTTATCCCTGTGGCCATGGCAACACTCCTTGAAGTTAGTTGACGCTCTTGGTTTTCAGACTCCACAGGTATGGGCAGTATGTCATTGAGTTCTGGCTGAGTTCCATAGCGACTGGAACCACACCCAATTAACTCCATAAAAGAGCTTGGCTTTTCTTCCTAGACATGTTACGGCATGTGCTCTGTCCACACTCTTGGCGTCACACCAGAGGAACCTGCTCCCACACTAGCTGTGTCTTTCCTATCTGGGTACCCCCACCTCCCATTGCACCAGCAGCTCTAAGTCCTGCCTGAAGTGGCTTCAGTTGGAACCTTCACTTTTACCTGGGCTAACTAAAGAGGCCATACAATTAGAAATCCACTTAGGACTCTATTGCCCCCTCTCCCTCTCCTTTCCTACAGACATGATTTCATGTAGCCTATGTTGACCTTTAGAATTGCTATGTAGTCTAAGATGACCTTGACCTTGAACTTCTGCCTTCACCTTCCAGGTGGGCCTCACCATCTCCAGTTTATGTGATGCTAGGGATCAAATACATAACTTTATGCACATCAAGTAAGCTCTTTACCAATTGAGAGACACTCCCAGTCCTGTTTTGTATTTCTGAACGAGTGGATGCCAGGAAAGTATCTTATAGAGAGAAACTCTTAAGTTGGAAACACAGATGTGTTAGCCATGTGCTCACAAACCCTCACAGAGCACGGTGGTTTTAGCAGAGGCTAGGCAGCCAGGCCCCGGAGTGGAAACCACTGGCAATTTACTCTCACTCTGCTCTCAGTTTCCCCACTACAACATGGACATGATTATTAGCTTTACCTCTTCCGGTTGTGAGGAGAAACCGATAAGAGTCTATAGGATACTGTAGCTCACACTCTGTATTTGGTAACTCTGTTGCTGCCTTTTTCTGAGACAAGAAATCATGTAGCTCAGACTAGTTTCAAACTTACTGGCCTTGAGCTTCTGAGTCTCCTGTCTCCACCTCCCAAGAGCTAGAATTACAGGTATGCTCAACCACACTGTGGTGCTGGCTGGGGACCAGACACATGGCTTTGTGCATGCTATACTAGTACTCTACCAACTGAGCCATTCTCCTAACCCCTAATTCATATTCATCAACCTGCTATAAGGGGCCACAGGACCGCACTCCATTTAAAACATTTCAGGGTCCATATTCACTGGTAGTTGCCACCTGTCAGATGGGCATAAAAGAAGGCCACACAGCTTCAGGGCACCTTGACCAGTTCTACAGTCCCCTTGGGCAAGCTGCTTCATGCTTTGGAGTGCGTGTTGATTTCAGTCATTAATCATTAAACACCTGCTGTCTAGCAGGCACAGAGCCAGGCACTGGGGTCACGAAAGTGCCAGGCTCCCGCCCCATCTTTCTTTTCTACTTCCCTTTATCCTTGTCCTTAATCCCTCCAAAATGTGAGAAAGGGATTCAGGGTAGGTTATGGTGAGAAGAATCAAGAACATGGCCAATTCCACCTTTCCCTCCTTCAAGCCCTGACTCCTAGATTCAGGACGTTTAATGTTTTAGAAGGCAACCTAACTTATTCTGCCTTTTAAATGTATTCTTTATTTTTTTTCCTTTTTTTTTTTTTTTTTTTTTGGAGCTGGGGACTGAACCCAGGGCTTTGCGCTTGCTAGGCAAGCACTCTACCACTGAGCTAAATCCCCAACCCCTTAAAAGTATTCTTAATTATTTCTTGGGAATACCTGCCATCCCTTATCCATTCCCCACCTACCAAAATTTTACCTATATCTTGAGGCCCAGTTCCCTAAATAAACAAAATTCCCTGTTCTTTAAACTCCTTCAGGGTCAGTCTCATTGTCACGTGACCATGTATTAAATTCAAGCCCTGGTTCAGGTATTGCTTTATAAACCTGAATTTGTTTTCCTCTAATATTTGACTAATATTTGTTTCTTTTCTTTTCTTTCTCAGTAGTTCATAGTCTAGCCAGGCCTCCATTAGGAACAAAATGCTTGTCCATCCTGTGGTGGGAAACTTGAAGAAGGGAAATGTAGTTTTATTCATTTCTGTGTCTCCGGCCACAGTCCTTGAACCATGAGAAATTATTAAATTGCATACACTAGTATGAATGAAAGTGTCTTGGATGGCACTTAGCACACAGTTAACGCTCAATAAGCATTATGATAAAATTATCAAAGTATGATAGTCCGGCTGATACCATTTGACAGTGGTTGTCTAGCTTCTAAACACTCACCATTTCATTTAAATTCTTCAGAATGGGTTTCTCCATGGGCTCAGCAAAGGAGTTATACAGGACACTGGGGGAGAAATGAAAACGGGAGCTTATCAGAGACCAGCAGACACCAGTGGGAGACTTCTCTGCGTGGTAGCCGGAAGTTCCGGCTCAGGGCTAGGCCCCTCCACTTCATTGCTGTCACTCACCTGAGGCCTCCAGAAAATGAGACTCGGGCATGGCTCACTTGTACATGGCAGTCTTGCAGTTCCAGAGCTGGGTGACCAAAGTCATCCCGGGTGAAGACGATGATGCCGGTAAAGTAGATTCCAGAGAGAAACAGATCGGCAGCTCCCGAGTCTTGGCTGTTCGGAGAGTGGAAAGGTTACCCAAGGCTGCGCTGTACATGGAGATGGGTCCGCTGCACTCTTTATGGACAAGGACTTTGTCATGTTCAGATCAGGGTCCCTAATATCTGCGACAGACTCAGGAGCATCGTGTGTGCCGAATGAATGCTTCCTGAATGAACGAGGTGGCGAGTGGAAATGGGCGGTGGGGGATGCTGTGCTTGTGTGGTACCCAGTGCTCTGGGGCTGCTGTGGCTAAGACAAGATGGGGCACCATTTACATACAGTATTCATTTCTAGAGGGAGCACCAGGGGTGAACACCTTACCTAGGAGGGGTGTACCTGGGCGAGGGATGCTTAGCATGTGGGGAGCCCTTGAGGCAGTGGATCATATGTTACTTAAGACTTTGCAGAGGGCCCTACACAGAATAATTCCCCAACACATGACTGCTAAACCATCAAAGAAGTGAGGAAGTATAGGAATCTGTGTTGTTTATAGGGGAACATGCTGTTTATCTGGAATCTATTAGACTAGGGAAATGATTTACAGGCACTCAATAAATTGTTGCAAAGTACCTTAGTGAATAGTTGAATGTGTTATTTTGAGGTACTAATCAAGACAGACCAAACTTACATACCGGGTCAAAGACTTGTCTACAGAAGTCAGTTTGTAGGTATACTTTGAGTTCAACACCCTCCCCCTCTATTATACAGGTGTCTAACAGGGTCAGCAGTCCTGAACCATCCAGCATGGGTTCTCTGCAAGAACAGCCAGTGGTCTTAAACACTGAGCATCTCTCCAACCCAACAGCTTCCTTCTGTTACTCTTTCCTTCCTCTCCTTCATCCCTCTCTTCTCCTCCTTTTCCTGTTTTCTACTCTCTCAGATGTGATCTCACTCTGTAACCCAGATGGTCAAGAACTCAGTACATAGCCCGAGCTGTCAGCAGTCTTCTTGCCTTAGCCTCTTAAGTATTTGAATTACAGATATTGAGGCACCACACCTGGCTTCAACCCTTTCTCTTCTATGTGAGGGTACAGGGATCTTTCGATTGGAGAAGAGTGCGGCTCAAGCTAACTGCTACCCTCCAGTCTCCATGTGAGACAGGAAGCTCCATTCCATCAGTTGACCCTGCAATCGGGGAAATGCACTAAACATCTGGCACAGGTCAGTGAACTGAAAAGATGGAGTATATAGGAATTTTTCTCCCAGTTGGCTTCAAGTTCTTAGGATTTATTTTTTTCTGGCCTGGATGCAGATTTTGTATTTCTTTTCTCATGAACACAATACTTGCCACTCAAGACTTCTACTCTTGATGATAGACACCAAGAAGCCCTTAGATACATGTTCTTGGCACAAACAAAGAAGGTTCAGAGCAATTTGGTTTATACTATGAAGGGTCAACATAAGTGATCAGACGTAAACATTCTGAAAGCAAACTACAGGAAGGGGAATCTCATAAATAAACAATTACCCTCATGTAATGTGACATTGCCTGGAAATGAAAAAGAATGAAGCAAACCTCAAAACAAACGGATCCTTCCTAACAATGTGCAGAGAAAGAAACACTTACAAATGACAGATACATAGTTACATAGATAGCATCATTTAATGTGCTTTGCAACATTGTCAGACCATAAAAGTATTGTCTTACAATGGATATTTTGGATGGGGCTCATCAAAAGCAACAGGATTATATAAAAACCAAGTTGGTGTAGTAGTTATTTATGAATGAGAGACAAAAATAAGTCATATTGCAAAATAGACAATGAAGTTTCTTACATTTATTTATTTTATTTATTGTGAGACAGACCCTCAGTGTGTCTGTCCTCCCTGGCCATCCTCACTTTGCAGACCAGGGTGGCTTTGAGCACACAGAGATCTGCCTGGCTCTGCCTCCTTAGTTCTGGAACTAAAGGTGGGATTTAAGATGTCTTAGGAAATCTTAAATGCTCGGTTCCTCTACTTCTATAAGAGGGCACCTTTCTTCCACCTCCCTTCAAAGCAGGGATTTCCTGAGCCAACACTCACCTGATATTGTTCTTGAGAAAGTATGGGTATGGAGAGAAAGAAGCTTATATAGAAAACAGCAGTGAATTATCTCCATTTCCCCCTTACCAGTACGGGACATTAGTGGAATACTCACAAAAGTGGAGCCTTGACATCCCAGTTGGTGCTGATGTTGGCAGTGCCATGATTGGTCAGTGCTCTGATTCCTACCCCAGGTACAAAGGCCAGTGAGGTATTTGGGAATGAAAAGGCGTTGATTTTTATGCTGTAAAACAAGAAACAAGAAAGTGAGGGCAATGCTTCTGGACATAGATAAGGCGAGTGAATTTGGAAAGGCTGGAGCTGCTCTGAGATTGCAAATTCCTACAGAGGAAGAGCTCTCTTAGTTCTCTAGTGGGGTGTCTGCACACGGTCTCATGAGTCCTCTTAGCAAGAGGCCCTGAGTCTAGTTGTGGGAGGAAGTAATCAAGCTTAGAACTAAATTTGTAAATAATCAAATAATCTATTTCTCATAAAAATTTAATGTGTGTGTGTGTGTGTGTGTGTGTGTGTGCATTTATGCATGCACAAGTGTGTGTATACTGAAGCCAGAGGAGGACGCAGATGTTCTATTCTATTACACTTCATCTTCTTCCCATCTTCTTGTATCTGAACTGGAGCTTACACATGCACCACAGTCCTACAGGGAGACTGTGAGGGCCACACAGCTATGAGGTAAAGTGGTTACCAAGAGGCCAGGCAGTTGGGGACCACCCACATCACAATAATTTGTCATTGAGCATGTAGTTTCTCTCTTCGTGGATGACAGGCAAACCCACTGCCTTACAGGTTCCTGGGACGACCTGTTTGACAGCTCAGGGAATCTTGCAGGAAATCAGCTCTTCTAAACTCCTGGGCTAGGAAAAGTGCTTGCCATATGGGGGCACCTGGAAGCAGAGGAGAAAGGCAGGCTTTGTTGTTCCAGTGAGTGGAAGTGGGGATACAGAAGATGAGAGACTTAAAGGCAGGCTGGTGGCCAGCAAAAGCCAGTGAGCCTCCTTTCTCTGGCTGCCCACTGAGGGGGTCTCCCTAGCCCTTTGTGTTTTCTTAAAATAAAAAAAACAGGTACAACACTGCCATTGTGTTTTTATTTCTTTAAATACCAGTGTCACCACTTCGTAAAGGGGATGCCATCCATTGTTTTGATGAAGCAGCTGCTGTTTTCCAGGGGACTGTCATATACACTGTCATACACTGGCAGGTGTTTGGCACGTGCATCATCTGTATCCCCACTTCCACTCACTGGAACGACAAAGCCTGCCTTTCTCCTTCTGCTTCCAGGTGCTCCCATGTGGCGAGCACTTTCCCTAGCTTAGCTGCTGAGTAGAGCTGATTTCTTGAAAGATTCCCTGAGCTGTCAAACAGGTCGTCCCGGGAACCTGTAAGGCAGTGGGTTTGCCTGTCATCCATGAAGAGAGAAACTACATGCTCAATGACAAATTATTGTGATGTGGGTGGTCCCCAACTGCCTGGCCTCTTGGTAACCACTTTACCTCATAGCTGTGTGTCCCCCACAGTCTCCCTGTAGGACTGTGGTGCATGTGTAAGCTCCAGTTCAGATACAAGAATATAAGAAAGGCCTACGAAGTCACTTGTGAGTGGTAGAACCAGATCTGGAACCCTCAGCAATCTGATTTCAGACTCCTCCTAACTGCGGGCCACGCCACTGCATGTTATACAATGAGCGCTCGACCTGGAGTCAAGGTTTGTCCTAGCTGTACAACCTCAAGGTGCTTAACCTTCTTCCAGTCGGTGATTTAAAAAGAAGTGCCCCTCACAGGGAGGATGCAAAGACGACATTGAAACGAGTTCACCCACGCCTAGGTGCTGCATAGGAGAAAGGTCGCTCTGACCTGAGACTGTGAAAAGTCTAAACATACCTTTGCTAGCAGATAAATGAGGCAGCTGTTTCCTTCCCTATTCATGGTCTCCTACCTGTCCTCTACCTTCCCACTGTGGGAAGAGAATGGCAGAAATTCACTTAGTGGGCTTTAAATATGCTCAGTTGACACATAAGGTCTATCTCATTCTCTCTTCCCCTCTGTCTGTGTCTCTCTGTGTCTCTCTGTCTCTAACTGAGGCAGAGTCAATGTAGCTCTGCCTGTCCTAGAACTCACTATGTAGACCAGCCTGGCCTTGAACACAGAGATGTGCCTGCCTCTGTCTCCTGAGTCTAGAATTAAAGATTTGAGCCATTACACCTAGCTAATCCATTCTTTATAACTGCTACAGAATACTTCAAAATCCTTCTCTAGACCGTTCTCATCATGTAAACAATGCCACTGGGAACACACATATTACTGTGGACTAAATGTTCCCAGGGAGGATGCCGGGAAATAAAATTACTGGGTCAAAAGACTACATATATATACTGTGATGGCTAATGTTGACTTTCAATTTGATATGATCTGGAATCACCTTGGAGGCAAACCTCTGGGCATGTCTCTTAGAAAGTTTCTAGGCTAGGTTGTCAGGGGTGGGAAGGGCCACCCTCGGTGTGTAATGGATGTGTGTTCTCCCGGACAATCAGCTATGCTGAGCTTGTCTACACATTAATTTGTTGGTCTTTTGTGTATCCCTCTTTTGCCCTTGAATTTGACACGTAGTTAAGGATGATCTTGAACTCCTGACCTTCCTGCCTTTACCTCCCAAGTACAGGTGTGTGCCACCTCACCTGGTTGGTGTAGTTTTGGAATTATAAGCACGCACCATTACGGTTGAGTAAGAGTCAGCTTTTCTGAGTTAAAATTAAGTAAGTAAAAATGTAGTTTCTCTGTTACACAAGTCACCTTTCAAATGCCCAGGAGTGGTTTAAAGTTGTATTGATGTGTCAGCAACTAATTTCTCCTCATCTCTCTCAGCACCTAACTCCCTGCACTTTTCTGCCATGTCATTATCACCACAGTTAAATGTTTATCCTTACAGATACAGATGCACTGCCCATCCCTTCCCCAGACCGTCATGGGCAAGGACTTACACCTGCACTCACTATAACGTTCCTTGTGTCTAGAACAAAGCCCTCTGTGAGGCAGCCGCTCAAGAAACACAGGTTGAACAGCTGGTTTACTGCAGGTGAGGGCATTTGCAAGGGAATTTCCTTGTACCATCTCTTTTGCAACAAGGATACCTTGTGATTTTATAGAAGGTCGTCACTGACACCAGGGAGATTATTACCGAAAGTGTCAGAGTGAAAGGGAACTGAAAAAGCGTTGTGGCAAATGGTAAATTCTAATGCTAGATAATACATAGGAAACTTGTTCTCCCCTCCCCCTTTAGGATTGATTTCAAGTTTGTAAACACATCCCTCCCCTCTTTCTGCAATCCTATTAGGTCCCTGTTGCCATTTAAATACCCATTTCCCCTTCCCTAAACATCCCTGGACATGAGACTAAGTTGTATAGATGGAATGTGCTTAGCTTAGAGCCTCAGACAAAACCTCAAAAAGAAAATTAGCATAGCTGAGGTTAAATTAACTTAGAGCAACTGGGCTTCTAAGAGATTTTCCCCTTTTACCTACATGAAATATACTTCAGACGGTTGGAACCTTATTAGCTATATTGAACTATGAGGCAAACTTGGGAATAGAAGTCAGAACTTAGATGAAACAGAAAAAGAAGATAAATAAGTTAGGGCTGCTATAGATTTCCCCACTGGTTTTGAGCCCCTTGCGATTTAAGTCAGCATGCGCCACTTTTTCTTTTTTTCGGAGCTGGGGACCGAACCCAGGGCCTTGCGCTTGCTAGGCAAGCGCTCTACCACTGAGCTAAATCCCCAACCCCTTGCGCCGCTCTCTTACTTTGAGAAGTTGTACTTTACATAGTCGATCTTCAGAAACTTAAGAGACTCAGAACCGTTCAAATCTGGGATGACGATTTCCTTTGCCAGCTGCTCCAGTATTTCCATCCCAACTTGAAGACCTGTGAGGGATGCAGGAAGTGTTTGTTGATCACAAGGAAGATGGCGGTGACGCAATATCTTTAACCCTACAGACGCGGCATTGAGCAAGCCCGGATGTCAGAGAAGAACGCAACACCCCTACAAAAGAGGTGTTGTATTCTTGGCTCCACATAGGGGAACTCTAGTCTTAAGAGAGGTGCAGGAGCTTGTCTGAGACCACGGGGCTACCATGAGAAGTTTTCATTACGTGCCCAGTGTTGTTATGGAAACACAAAGTAGTCTTCGAAGGATGCTGTCGTTACTCCAGGCACGACATATATCTTGTATATCATATCTGATCTGTTAATTTTTGCTTAAGAAAGTATGGGTTCTGGGGAGCTAGGAGCCAATTCCGAGCAATTTGGCCCAGAATCTGGGTTGTGGCCAATTCCAACTTCATAGTTCTTTTTCTTCTTTCTTTCCAGGTTCTTTGAACTCAGATGTTTTGGCAAAAGGTTCATGAGGCTTGGGGAACCACCGAAATTCCAGTAAAAGAAAGTGAGCAGGTTGCGTGCTTACCGGGTTCCGTTTTTCAGTGGAAAGGAAGCACAGATTCTCCAAGGGACTACCTTACTCAGAAGAAGTGACTAGTACTGCTTCTGTTTGGTTTACTAATTTCTTTGCCCGGCAGCACCACAGAACACCTTGCTCTGAGCTTGTGGGCTGAAGAGAACCTGGTAAAAGTAAGCCCCCGGGCTGGCTAAATGACTCAGCAGAAAAAGAGGTTACCTCCAAACCTGTCCATCTGAGTTTGACCCCCAGAATCCACACAGTAGGACAGACAGAGGACACGTTGTCCTCTGACCTCCTCATGTGCACCGTGTCATACATATCTGAATACACATGCGCGCGCGCATGCGCACATACACACATACGCTAAATTATAGACGCTATTTAAAAAGCTAATATTTGTTAACCTTGCCTTTCTCCCTTTAGTTCATCCCAGTTGATCTATCTTCCCTGGAGAGGAGGAAGAGATAGTAGCCTATTGAAATGCTGTGGCTGCTGTTGTAATAGGTGGTTATAAAGACATGGTATAAAGGAGTTAAAGGTAAGAACCAAAGGTAGTATTGAAGAGCTCAGACTTGGACCCAGCACTGTCGTGCACTTGGGGCACACACACCCAGCTTATGGGACGTGGCCTCTGTGTCTCTCACTTTTCTCATCTGGGACTTGGCAATGATGGTGACCAGGAAAGGATCTAGTCACGCATATGAAAGGGACAGCCACCAATATTTTCTCGTTCTCAATGCTTTGTACATGTGAACTCACTCGTTTCCTAAATCAGCTGAGAGGCGGGCGTCACCATTACGTCCACTTCGATAAGCAGCCTGAAGCTATTACTAATGATTCAATTTGTATATGGGAGAAGAGTTTTTTGTTTCGTTTTGTTTTCATTGGACAGAAAAGGGGAGACACACAAGGAGGTACTTTTTCCCTAATTGGTTCTCGATTGTGTCAATAAAAAAAGGTAGAAGCTAATTATTGAGTGAAAGGAAGAAGGCGGGACTTCCATGTCCCAGGAGGAAGAGAAGGGACGCAGGGAAGGAAGAGAATTTGGACCAGGCTTTGGAACAAGGAGGAAGCTGCAGTCATGTAGGTCTTGGGGCACCTAGAGTTTGTCGCTTCCACCACGAGCAGGGGCCGAGGAGGTTGGAGGGAGCAGGCTGATAGGGTTAGGGCAGGGAATTCTTCATCCAGCCATCGAGTTAGCTGGCTAATTTTAAAATAATAAAACTGTCTAGAGTTTTCTATCCTCAGAGCTAAGGTGGGTAGGAGGAGAAAGCGGGCAGCTGGGATGGTTGCTGGTGGCTCCGCAAAGCTAGCCAGAAGGAATGGGCGAATCGGAAGTAAGGCTGGCCCCGGGAAGGAGGTAGAGCGGGGTGGTGGGAGTGTGATCTCAGCGCTAAGGTGAGAGCGCGGCCAGGACAAAGAAGCAAGCGTGTTTTTTTTTTTTTTTTTTTTTTTTTTTGTTGTTGTTGTTTTTTTTTTTTTCGGAGCTGGGGACCGAACCCAGGGCCTTGCGCCATAGGGCAAGCGCTCTACCACTGAGCTAAATCCCCAACCCCATAAGCGTGGTTTTTAAAATGACACGCACAGCAAAGTGTGTTCTGTAAACATATGGAGGCGTACCACTGCTATGGCTAATAATAAGAGTTAATTTGTATGGAGGGCCTGTATGTGTCAAGGCTGTCCATACTCTATGTGGGTTCTTCCCTTCAAGTCTCAAATCAGTTCAGTGATGTAGGCATTGCCCCAACTCAAATGGAGCTAGCCTAGGCTCGGCCTGAGTCACTGACTTGCCCATGATCCCATAGCCAGTGAATGTCATCAGGCATGAGGAACAAAACTATAGGCATATGTTGTAGGGTGAGATCTACCTGTGTGGAAATATTTCCCCATGTTTGATTGGGGAGGTCAGCAAGTTCTGCAAAACCATACTGACTCTTGTTACTGCTTGTAAGTGTTCACAGAACTAGAAATCAAGACCTTACTGCTGAAGACATATTGATTGAAACATACAGAAACCACACTAGAACTTGGCTGCAGCCCCCCCACCCCCCCCCCACCCCCGGCTGCCTACTTCTCCTACTGCCAGAAGGTGCCTCACAGAAGGCTGGGGTGAATTTCCAACAGTTTTTCTCAACTGTGAGTCCTGTGTAAAACAATATCAGTCAGTCAGGCAGGGTGAGCCTACTGGAGTATTAGTGGCAAGTCTGTTGTGGGGTAGCCAACCACTTTCTGATTGGACTTGCTAGTTGGTCCACAAGGGTAGTTTGTATGTCATACTGTAAATCTGATCAAAAGCCCATGGCTGAGAAGGACACAGGCCCTAGTGGGAAGTTGTTTTGTTATCTGGACGCCTGTCAGATGTCCTCCTGAACACCTATGTTTATTCACATTGAGGAGCGCTTTTTCTGAAGGGGTAAGTAGTGGCTTTAGACTCATTACTAGTTAAAGTACCGAGAATAAGAGAGCGTTGAATGCTCAGTCATAAATGGGGTGTCTCTAACACCTGCTTCCAATGCTCAGGGAACATCGCTCAAGAAGGGGAGGAGTCTAAGAGCTAGAGGAGGAATCCGGAAGAAGTGTGGAGCTCTGATTTCTGGACATGAAGTAGTTTTTATATTCTTGAACACATAGCAGCTGTGATTAACTACACAAGATATGCACTGATCGGGCCTGTTGACACATTGTAATGGGAGTGGGAGGGCTTAGCGAGCTCCACCCTTCCCTGAGGATTTATACACAGTGAATGGTTGATGAGGGAGGGAGACACATTCTTATCTGTGGTGTTGTCACTGATAAGGTACCCATGCTTCTTTGACCAACCCTAATCAGGATACAAATTCATACACACACACACACATACACACACACACACACACACACACACACACACACACGCACTTATGGGGGCTAGGTAGGAAAAGGAAGGGAATTAGTGAAATTGAAAAGGCAGGAAGGGAGAGTAACAAAGGCGTGAATACAATCAAAATACATTACATACATGTATGACAATGCCACAGTGAAACATGCAATTTTATATTAATTACATATAGTTAACATAGGACAATAAAACATTTTTAAAAAAGGTCTATCCAGCAGCTAGAGATTCAGGCGAGACTTTTTTTTTTCTTTTCTTTTTGGAGCTGGGGACCGAACCCAGGGCCTTGCTCTTGCTAGGCAAGCGCTCTACCACTGAGCTAAATCCCCAATCCCGTGCAGCTAGAGATTCAGAACAGTTGGGAGAGCACTTGCTTTGCATGTCTGAGGCCCTGGGCTCCAATCCCAATATTCAAAAACTAAAATAAAAATAAATGTATAGGGGTTGGGGATTTAGCTCAGTGGTAGAGCACTTGCCTAGCAAGCGCAAGGCCCTGGTTTCGGTCCTCAGCTCCGAAAAAAAGAAAAAACAATAAATGTATATAAAAAGGAAAAAAGAGAAAATATTTCTTCAGCACTCAAGTGGTGAAGGCATGACCCTGGATTATGAGGGCTTTAACTCCATTGGGGGGTAAATTCATTGATGGATTCATAACTCAATGGGTTACTGGGAAGAGGTGGGAACTTAAGGAAGTGGGTCAGAGGAAGTGAGTCATTGAGGAAATGTCCTTGGAGGAAATGTTTTGTCTGTAGCTGTGTCCTCTCTTTCTGCTTCTCAACTGTCACGAGATGACCAAATTTGCTCTACCTGCATAATCCCTGCCAACACGGGCACCTCAGTGGGCCTCAACACAGGCATAGAGTTAACAAGAGAATTGCCCATTAAGCAACATGACCGTGGGCTGTAACTTCTGGAATCGTGGAGCAAAGCATCTCTCTCTTTCTCTCTTTCATGAGTGATCTTATTCAGGTATTTTGTCACAGAGATGGAAACCTGACTAAAGCTGGACCCGAGTTTATACTTTGCTTTAGCCCTCTGCTGGGATGAGACTCCTGACAGCACAGAGTCTCTTTCTGTGAAGTGACATCAGCTTCTTCACAGGGCTCTCATTGGAATACGTTCGACTCGAGGACATAGAAGCGTACTCATAGCCTGTTACTGTAGATGCTGAGAGCTTTCTGACTACAGCGCCTTCTCATCTCCATGACTCCATCCTGAATTTGCACAGGTGAACTCAATTGGTTCTCCTGCTACCTGTGACATAGGGACCAGCTGTTCAACACCCAAGGCTGGGCATTGAGGAAAAGGGTAGAACGGACACCCACATCCATGCAGATCTGTTAACTGCTATGACTTACAAGGTGGAGAGACCACTCTGAGACTATTAGAAGATTCCTCTTTCTGACATCTGACTCACCATAGTCGAGTGCACGCTGGGTGATCCTCGCCTTGATTCCAGGGTAAACAGTCTGGGAGGAGGCGATGTAGAGACTCCACAGGAGGAAGCATGCCCAGAGGACTGGGACCTGCTTTGTTTGCATCTGTAGTGGATCAACATAGAGTTCCTTTAAATATCTTCATCATCTGCCACTCCATCCACTGTTTCTAGGCCTTCTAAGTCTCATTGCTAACTTCTCTGATTTTAACCATCCATCTTGGCCTTTTCCCATTTGCTGTCCCATCTATGCATCCATCCATTCAGGCATCATGTATAGCAAAATACATTGTAGGTGTAGAGATGACCTGAATATCACCCCTCATCTTTGTTTTCCCATGGGCTAGGGAGTGAGCTGGATGTGTGTATGAGCATGTGCACATGCACGTGTACACACACACACACACACTTAGAACACAATGCAGTAAAATAGCTTCAGTAGGTCTATACCATGAAAAGGATCCTGGGTCTCTGGGGTGAGATGCAGAAAAATAATTCATTTTAGAACATATAAGTCAGTCGTGTAGCCTTATGGCCATGAAGCAATATTTCATCTGCTTAAAGACCACTGGTAGCTCCCCTTTATAGGACTTGATGGAAGCTCTTAGCATAGCAGTCAAGCTCTCATTTAGGCCGAGCATGGTGGTGCACACCTGTAATCTTAGCTTTTAGGAGGCTGAAGCAGTAAGGTCAGTTGTTTGAGGCCAGCCTTGGCTCTTTAGCAAGTTCTTGAGAGTCTCAAAACAAACCAAAGAACAAAATAAACCAAAAAGATTTCCTTTCATTGTCCCTGCACTTCTGAGCTGCTGTACCTCTACTTCTGAACATTCCAAATGGGCCAGTCAGAACCATCTGCTTGCTACTCATTGCTTATTGGTCCTTGAGCACCTGTGGGCCTTCTGTTCAGCTCTCCCGATGGAATACACAACGTGTGTGTGTGTGTGTGTGTGTGTGTGTGTGTGTGTGTGTGTGTGTACACCCTGTTCCAGGTCCTGCACTCTGGTCACCCATCCATAGTCTATTGGGTGAAATCATTCTCCTGGGTCAGCTTCAGTTTCCTCTGTGATGTTCTCTGTTGTACCACTTCCTGCAGGTATGGTTCATGACACACCCCTCTCACACTTGCAAAATGGATGTGTCTTAGGGTTTTCATGCTGGGATAAAACCCCATGATCATCTTTCTGTTCTCTCTGACCCAATCCACAGGATGTCCTTAGTGCTGCAACAGAACACCACCTGCGGCCTCCCCTTCTCCCTGTCCCTACCTCCTGTGGATCCCACAGACTATTGCCTGCCTCTGCTTCCCTTCTCCTCCCTCATTGCTAATTCCCAGATCCCAACTCAGGCAGACACCTTTTACTCAACCACAGGCCACTTGAGATCCAGGGGATACAAATCGGAAAGGAAGAAGTCAAAGTATCATTATTTGAAGATGATACGATAGTATACTTAAGTGGTCCTAAAAGTCCAACCAGGGAACTCCTACAGCTGATAAACACTTTCAAGCAAAGTAGCTGGATGCAAAAGTAATTAAAAAAAAACTCTTTTATATATAAATGGCAAACAGACTGAGAAATTAGAGAAATAACGCCCTTCACAACAGCCTCAAATAATATAAAATATCTTGAGTTAACTCTATCCATGCGAGCGAAAGGCTTGTATGATAAAAACCTCAAGTCTTTGAAGAAAGAATTGAAGATATCAGAAGATGGAAAGACCTCCCATGCTCGTGGATCAGTAGGATTAACATAGCCCAATGACCGTTGTACCGCAAACAATCTATAGATTCAAAGCGGTTCCCATCAAAATTCCAGCTCAGTTCTTTATAGGCCTTGAAAGGACAACTCTCAACTTCATGTGGAAAAACAAAAAACCCAGAGTAGCTGAAACAATCCTGAACAATAAAAGAACTGCTGGAGGAATCACCATCCCTGATTAACCCTACAGAGCAGTAAAAATAAAAGTCACAAGGTATTGATACTAAAAAAAAAAAAGACGCATTGATCAACAAAATTGAACTGAAGACCTAGACAAATCCATGCACCTATGGACACCTGATTTTTTTTTTTCATAAAGAAGCTAGAAATATCCATTGGAAAAACAACAGCATCTTCAACAAATGGTGCTGGTCAAGCTGTGTGTCTGCTATAGAAGATGCAAGTAGACCTATATTTATCACCCTGCACAAACTCAAGGCCAAGTGGATCACAGACCTCAACATAAAGCCAGATACCCTGAACCTAGTAGAAAGAGCTGGAGAGTAGCATTGGAAGCATCGACATAGCAGACAATGCCTTGAACAGAACAGCAATAAATTAGGCACTAAGATTAACAATTCAAAAGCTTCTGCAAGGTAAAGGACACTGTCAAAAGGACAAATGACAGCCTACAGAGTGGGAAAGGCTCTTCACCAACCCCACATCCAACAGTAATATCCAAAGTATATTAAAAAAAAAACTCATGAAACCAGATAGCAATGGACCACATAAGAGTGGGGTACAGCTCTAAATGTAGAATTCTCAACAAAGAAATATCTAATGTCTGAAAAACATTTAAGGAAATGTTCAACATCCTTAGCCATCAGGAAAATGCAGATTAAAATTGCTTTGAGATTCCAAACCAATAACACGAGCGACAAGCTGGGGAGGATACAGAGCAAGGGTAACACTCTTACATTGCTGGTAGGAGTGCAGACTTGTATAACCACCATGGGAACCAATATGGCGGCTTCTCAGAAAGTTTGGAATCGATCCACGTCAAGACCCAGCTTTACCACTCCTGGGCATATATCCAAGATGCCCCACTGTACTACAGGGACACTTGCTCAAACATGTTCAGAGCAGCTTGATTATAACAACCAGAAACTGGAAACAACCTAGATATTCCTCAACAGAAGAATGGATAAAAAAAAAAAATCACGGTACATTTACACAATGGCGCATTTATTACTCAACTGTTAAAAACAATGACATCATGAAATTTGCTGGTAAAAGGGGGGGGGACTAGAAACAACTCATCTTGAGTGAGGTAACCCGGACCCAGAAAGCCAAATACGTACTCACTTATCAGTGGTTATTAGCTGTTAGGTAAATGATAATCAAAACTCGATCCACAGACCCAGAGAGGTTAGGTAAGAGGAGAACTCTCGAGGGGAAGCATGGGATATTCCCGGGAAAGGGAAATAGAATAGATTTTATGTGTGGATGTGGGGATGGGAGCAGGAAGGAGCAGGTTAGGGAAGGGATGGAGGGAGAGAGTCTGAGGAGAGAAGGCTGGAATTGGGGGACATTCGGGGAGTGGTGTGAAAACCAAGTGCAGTGGAAACTTCCTGGAATCTCCATGGAGGTGATGCTCATGAGGACTCCTAGTAACAGAGGGGCCAGGGTCTGAACTGACCAGCTTTTGTAGCCAGGCCAGGCTTCTCGTGGTGGGACTGGCTTGCATTTGGTTGAGTTGCTGATTGAGTTGGTCTCGTGGAGATCCCCAAATAACCCAGGCTGATATTAGGACAGAGGGTCACTCTCTGGAAACTGACAGCAGGGTCACATTACAGAGCTCACTGAACACAGTGCGGGAAGGTTCTCTGCAAGCACCAGCCCAGCCACAAAACCTCCAACCTACAGTCTGTCCTGCCTGCAAGTTGTGCTGGGGCAATGGTGGTGCAGAATTTGCGGAACTGGCTAACTAACATCTCATTTAATTTGAGGCCCACACCGCGAAAGGGAGCCCAGAATCAGAGTCTGGATAGCCAAGAAACATAGGGTAGACCCGAACGCGACTGGCAAAACCAAAACCAAAACAGAACAATGCAATGATTCCTCACGATACTCTGCTATTTTCATAGGTTGGTGTCTTGTGCAGTTGTCCTCAGAGAGGCTTCCTCCCGCAGCAGATGGAGACCCGCAGCAGGTTTTATGCAGAGAGAAAGTCTAAGTTGGACGTCTCCATCTGGTCCCTCCCCTCAGAGCTCAGTGATGTCCGTGGAAAAGGAGGAGAGAAGATTGTAGAAGTCAGAGGGCATGGAGGACACCAGGAGAGCATGGGCTATGGAATCAACTAAACGGTTTATGTGGGCTCACAGAGACTCATGTGGTAAGCACAGGGCCTGGTGAGTCTGCACCAGGTCCTCTGCATAAATGTTATGGCTGTTAGCTGGGTGTTTCCGTGAGACTCCTAACGATAGGAGCCGGTCGGTGTGTTTTTGACACTCTTGCCTGCTCCTGGGACTCTTCCTCCTGTTAGGTTGCCTTCTTCAGCCTCCGTATGAGGGCTTCCTGCCTTGTCTTAGTGTATTTTGTTTTATTGTGTTTGGTTGTTGTCTCTTGGAGGACTGCTCTTTTCTGAAGAGGAAACAGGGAGACTGGATCCGGGAGAGAGGGAAGTGTGGAGAGCTGGGAGGGGTGGAGGGAGGGGCAACTGTGGTGCGGATGTAGTGTATGAGAGAAGAATTTATTTTCAATAAAAACAAATCACATTTCACTAAAAAGGGTCTCCGCTCACCCCCGCCCGCCCCCAAACGCACCAGAACATTCTCATAAAAATAACATAAGTCATAGGAAGTATCAAGTCTTTAAAATTTGTAAGGTGTAATTTTATCAACTATTTTTCATCTACATAACAAAATGTACATGTTGATGCCTCGTGAAAATAAGATTTGGGAATAGAACACGATGGTTTCTCTATCTTTCTCACTTTTTTTTTCCTTCATATTGGATTTGAAATTTAAACTGATACTAAAAAATTAAAACGTCTTCCACCTTGTTTTTAAGGGGCAGTTGCCTATCTGAAAACACAAAAACAAACAAACGCCATGACCAAAAGAACCTCAGGAAGGAAAGGGTTTATTTTAGCCTCCAATTCTAAAGCACAGCCAACCGAGAAAGGAAGTAGGAACTCAAGTAGGGCAGGAACCTGGAGGTAGGAGTTGATGCTGAGAACACGGAGGAGAGCTACTACTTCCTTCTTGTCCTTCCTGGCTTGCCCAGTTTGCTTCCCTATACACCCCAGGACCGCTTGCCCAGTAGTGACATCACCCACAGTACCTGGGTTCTTCTATATCAATCATTAAGCAAGAAACTGCCTTACAGGTTTGCCTACAGGCCAATCGGTTGGGGACATTTTGTCAGTTGAGTTCCTCTCTTTTCAGATGACTCCACATTGTGCCAAGATGACCAAACAAGAACGGCAAAACAAAACAAAAAGTCCCCAACGAAGCATCATAGCATTATGTGGGTTGGGGCATTTGACACATGCTGCTCTCTGCTAGAAGGCAAATAGACCTCTTGCTCGTCTCTGGTTCAAGCCCATGTCACGTCACACGTAAGTCTTTGATAACTTCCATTCTACTCTTCCTGCTTCAGTATTTGTCCCTGTCTGGGTGGTGAGTGGGGATGTGAAGGTAGGATCACGTCAGCCCCTCTGGCTGGCTCTGCTACAGCCCTCTAGCACTTCCCCATCTCACTCAGTGTGAATGTCACTAGAACCAAGGCTTCCTCAGCCTCTGCTCCCTCATTGACCTCCTCCGGATTCGCACTGGGGACTACCAGGCAGTCTAGTTCACTAGGCCTTTCTTGAATGCCCCGAACACCCTGCCTCTATTCTGTACTTGTTTCCTCTGCCTCACACACACAGCCTTCCTTAGGTGGACTCGTGCCAGGGCTTTCACGTTCCCTAGGATGTCCAGCACCACCTCAGAGGGTCTTTCCTGTCTACTCTATGCAAAGCAAGACCCTCCACTGTGACTCTGACAATTCCTGTGCTCTTCCTCAAAGTTAAATTTCCTTCAAAGCCTGTATCATCTACACTGCTTCTTGAAAAAAAAATTCACCTAGAATCCTTTTTGCCCAAGAATTTTTTATTCTATTCTGGCTATATAGGCTTATAAAAAAATACCCATACAAAGCCAATATTTACTGATCATCGAAAAAGAAATTTATTTTAAAGTAACAAAGGGAAGCTGAGGCCAGAGGTGAAAAGTTAAGTTTTTGCCTTGGGATCAATTCCTAAGGACACAAACCAGCCATATATATTATATATATAATTTACTGTTTGTTAAGGTCAAAAGGAAAGTTGCATACCATTGAGAGGGATGTGTTTATTTATTTTTATGTAAAGAATTAAATTATTGTATATTTGATGCTGTTGAACATAGAACACCTTCAATGATCTTTTTCAGAGTAGATCAATATTTTTATTTAAAAACCATCGCTATAGAGACTGTTACTTTGCATAAGTACAGTACAAAAAGTATACTTAGGGCCATTACAGAATCATTGGATATATGTAATCCAAAACCCATTTAATGCTTTTTTATGAGACGCAAATCAGTAACAAAAAATAACAGTTTCAAAAATCAAACATTCTAAAATAATAATAATAATAATAATAATAATAATAATAATAATAATAATAATAATAATGTAAAAACCAAACATTCTAATGCAACAAAACCCAAAGATATATTAATTCAACACGTACGTGCTGAGTAATGATCCTGGAAAAGTACTAAAAGTTTGTTTTAAAATGGCCTACAAAACAGTTCAGCAGGTAAAGGAGCTGCTGCCACGTCTGATAGCCTGAGTTTGATCTCTGGGACCCACATGGTAGGAAAGAATTAACCTCTGCACGTTGTCCTCTGCCTTCCACACACTCGTTGTCCCTTGTGTGACCCCGTTTCAAAACACACACACACCACACACACACACATACACACACACACCACACACACACACCACACCACACACACACACACACACACACACACACACACACACAAATGCAATAAAAAGTCTTTGTTTTCTGTAAATAGACCAATTGTGTTTCTTTGAGAGGATGAAACCTCGTATGCACGGTAAAAACACTGCAAGTCCATGCTTCAAGATAGTCTTTAGTGTGAGCTGAGGTATTTCGCAGCAAATGCTGGTGCTGTATGGTTTGACAGCCTGGGCAGTGAGCACACCACCTGTTCAGAGCGATGGCTGCAGTGACATCACACAGCGGAACGCTGGTGTACATTCCCAGAAACACTTTAGGTTCATTATGAGTTTTTGGATTAATTTTTGGTGATTGTGTGTTCAGATAACCTTTTCCTGTTACCATTTTTTTTTGTGCAGTGTCATCAGTTATGAGACATCATATGGAGCTGTGATTCTTAGATTAAGAAGCTATAACCTAATCATTATTTAAATACTGATTGTTGGGTTCCCACTCCCACCCCTTAATGGACATTTTTTCGGTGCCACAAGGAGTGACTTCATTGTGTCAGCACTTGGGACAGCAACTGGAACACAGTAGGCAATGGGCAAACATTGAATGATGGATTGGACGAATGAATCATTCCTTCCTTGAGGTTATGAATTTAATCCCGTGTGCCTCACAGGCTTCCACTTAGCTCAGGGCAGAGCTGAGACCTTAGTAAGAGGTGCTCAAGGCTCTGAATTGTGATTGCCTCTTCACTCCTCTGTCTCTTCGCTAAGGGAGTGTTTTATTTCTGTAGCTCCAGAGTCTAGTACAGCGCCCGGCTCAAAGTAGTCAGGCAGATGTATCTTGACGAGACAAACATACTCTCCAAGGAAAAGAAACACATTGCATCCAGTGTTATGTCACCCGTGTTTGGAATGTATAAGTAAACAATTGTTTGCTTGTTCAATTAATGCCGCCCCGTGGATTCATGCCAACCTATTTTGCTTGTCGGCTAAATGACAGATGCCAATAGCAATAGTGGTATAGACTTATTTCAATGGCAGCCAAATGATTAATACCCATACGAACTTCGCTTCCTGTTTGGGGTGTTTACAGTTTGGACAAGCCATCACTGCTGAATTCACACAGGCAAAGTCACATGGATTTAAAACAGTCAAGAAAGATGGTCAAGACAGAGATATTTCTGAGAGTTCCGTGCTTGGAGAGAAGGAGGAGTGAGGCCAGATAAACATTAGAAGGGGCTTAGACCTTGGGAGCATTCCGGGTGAACAGAAGCAGGTCATTGTAAGGGGGCAGGGTGGGGCTTGGTTACCGCAGATGAGAAGTTTGATCTGCAGAGTTTGTAGTTGTAGAGGTGAGACCACAGAGGTGGAGATGAGGATGCAGACAGATGGATTGTCTAGAGAATTGCTTTCAAAGGACAGAACAGTGTGCTCAGGGCAGGAGAGGCAAGCAGGGCTGTCGCTCCTCTTTCTTGGGCCTTTGGGTGAAATGGAAAAAGACGTCCCCTTGTTGGAGCAGAGAGGTGTCAGTGGAGAGAGCATGTTAGCAAAGCAGCACACCGATGTGAGGGCTTGAGGGGAGTAAGGGCTACCTCACTAATCCTTTCAATTACTGGTTTTCTCTAGTGTATAGAACACCAAACTCACACAGTGGGCCCGGGCTCAGATTAGTATATTACTGGAGGGGCCCCAGCATTAGAAAGTGTCTCGACTCACCTGTGAGAGTCTGTCTTTATCTTTAGTAAGCCTACCCAGACCTGCTTGCTTCTCTCGCCTGGCCTCTCAGGAGTCTCCTCTATGTATGTAAGATCCAACCAAAGGGAGCCTCAGGGCCCTAAGTAAGTGAACAGTGGCCAGATAATGAATACCACTGCTCATGGCCAGGCGGTGGTGGCGCAAGCCTTTAATCCCAGCACTTGGGAAGCAGAGACAGGCGAATCTCTGAGTTAGAAGCCGAGCTGGTCTACAGAGTAAGTTCCCAGACAGCCAAAGGCACACAGAGAAGCCCCGTCTCAAAAACAAACAAACAAACAAACAAACAAACAAACCAAAACAAGAAAAATAAAACCACTGCTCATGTTTTTCTTTATCTAGGCTGCAGAAACCTTATGGCCCTGTATATGAGTACACTGTAGCTGTCTTCAGAGGGCATCGGATCCCATTATAGATGGTCGATAGCCACCATGTGGTTGCTGGGAATTGAACTCAGGACCTCTGGAGGAGCAGTCAGTGCTCTTAACCACTGGGCCATCTCTCCAGCCCCATTATGGCCCCTAGTTTATTATTTTTATTTGTTTGGATGTGTGTATGTGGTGTGAACGAATGTGAGCATGCAATGTCATACGTGTGTGTGTGTGTGTGTGTGTGTGTGTGTGTGTGTGTGTGTGTGTGCATGCCCTTGAATGCATAGGGCTGAAGTTGATACCAGATGTATTCTCTCTCAAGTGCTGGGATTATAGGTGACCACTGTGCCTGCCCAGGTTTAAAAAAAATAGTGTGTGTGTGTGTGTGTGTGTGTGTGTACAGTGCACAGTGCAGGGTATTAATAGTATCCTGTACTCAGGATATCCTAAGCCTTTCTGATCCTGTAATTGTACTGGGGTCGGGGGCAGGACCGTCGAGAGATCCTGGAGAGCTGGAAAGATGGATTATTGGGTAAAGAGCTCGCTGTGCAAACAGAAGGAGCTGAGCTTGGATCCCCAGTACTCACGTAAAAGTCAAATGTGGCAATGCACGTTTGTAGCCCTGCTGCTTAGAGGGAGGTAGATGTTGGGTATGTAGTAGACATAGAAGGGTTCAGGTCTCGCTGAGATGCGAGCTCCGCATCAGTGAGAGATTCTGCCCAAACAATTAGGAAGAGAGAGACAGGGAATACCCAACCGATTGCCTATGCAACGTACACACACAAAGGTGAAAACACACCCACTCATATATACATCATAACACACACACACACACACACACACACACACACACACACACGGTGGATTCTGGGGTGGAGACTGGGCCCAAAGGGATGGGCCAGTGAGATATGAGACAAACCTTCTAGGCCCTAAGATTGAAGGCTATTTTACCAATTGGTGCAGAATATTTCCACATTTTACCATACTGCTGGTGGCCACATTAGTACCACTGGAGTCAAAGACCGGAAGTGGAAATGTCACTCTGAAATGGGCACCAGAGGGATTTTTGTCAAAGAACAAATTATTTTTCCTAGCAGCAGGGAGCAATGAGAAAAGCCTGAACTAACTTGACTGCTTGAAAGTGAGGGAGCAGGACCTCAGTAAGATAGAAAAGGGACAAAAGAATAATTAAACTAGGGCTGGAGAGGTGGCTCAGCGGTTAAGAGCACTGACTGCTCTTCCAGAGGTCCTGAGTTCAAATCCCAGCAACCACATGGTGGCTCACAACCATCTGTAATGAGATCTGATGCCCTCTTTGGGTGTGTCTGAAGACAGTGACAGTGTACCCACATACATGAAATAAATAAATCTTTTAAAAGAAGAACACACACATGTTATACAGATATTCCCGTGTCTGCAGTGGAAAAGTACAACAGATCTCACCTGGTCTGTACGGAGTCACATCAGTGTAAAGCACTAAGATGTTTCAATGTCTAATAGTGACAAGTGTGCATATGTGTGTGCACGTGTGCGTGTGTGTGTGTGTGTGTGTGTGTGTGTGTGTGTTTACTTAAGCCAGTCACCCAGTTCACAAGGTGGATATCATTGCTTCACCCCCACTTTAGACACGTGGAAATGGAGTTTTATAAAAGTCTTACTGACTCATTCAGTTCCATAGGCACCCGAGAATCAAGTCTTCCTCTTCTTGTTCCTAATTCTAGTGTTACTGATTTTCTTCCCCACCAAATGAGTTGGTAAATGCTAGGCTTTTGTTTTCATCTAGAGATATTTTTAGGTAAGAATTCCTGGGGGGGCACATCTTCAATATGGAGACATCCAGCCAGCACCAGGAAGTTTTCCAGCATTTCTGAGCACCCCTCTTTCATATATTCTTGGGTAGAAATGGAGTTTAAAGTTCCCCTCTAGAGGTTAAAAAAAAAATCAGTTTCCTCTCCTTGGCTAAGGGAAGTGTCTGAATCAGTGTACTTTGACAGCGATCCAGGAACTCAAATCGTGTGTAGAGAAACGTGTCTTCCCTCTAGACCTCTTATGAGAGAATGAAATTACTGAGGTAGCAAGGGCTGGATTGTCCATAACTTTCAGTTGAATTGTTTGCCCAGGATGACGACTTATGGGCAGACAAGGATAGCAACCCTGTCAGGCAAGCCGATGACTCGGGAAAGGTTAAGTAATTTGTCTGACAAGTAAGGGCAGGGCGAGCTGCCCGTTCAAGGAAAGGATCCAAGACGTAGCAAAAGCCCTCCCAGCCAGTTACCTATTTCGTCGCAGCTCGGGAATTGCTTCTTTCTAAGACTCAAAGCCTCTACAGCAATATTTCCTTGCCAATGCACACAGAGGAAAAACACGCTTAGATTAAATGGTTTGTCAGTCCCAAACACCAGGAATAACAAAACACCAGTACTGTTCGAAACCTTCTGGAGACTTACAGCTCAGCTTTGCACTGCTATTCACGGCACGATGGACCTGGAACCCGATGAGGGGAGCAAGGAGTGAGCCAAACACAACATTCTAAACAGAGGCACCCATTGAAAACTTGAGTTCATCGGGTTTCAAGATGTCTCCACTAGGGTATTCCAATATATTGGTTAAGGGGGAAAAGTGCAAAGGAAACACGGGCAGAATTGGGAAATCTTTCAAGGGATTCAAATATCCTTACATTTGTGGTATATAACAAGACTTCCAGAGCCAGAGGGCCCTGAGATTTCTTGCAAAGTCGTTCCTTTGCAAACATGCAGTTTAGCAGCGACGAATTCAACCGTTCAGACGAGTGGGAGGCGGTTTTGTGGGTGACAGGATCTAGGTCACCGGTGTGGTTTGAGACATAGCTCCAAAGCACAGGGATCACAATGGCTCCCTAGTCCTGACTACAGTGGCTGAGGGACAAGAGAATTTTCTACCACTTGCTAGATTCTTCTCTCAAATGGAGGCTCCAGCAAGCAATTAAAAACCCAAACTCCTTATCACTATGAGTCAACTCAAGGTAGATGTATAGACCAGACTGACTCTTCTCTCTTCTTCTGCCCCCCCACCCCCCAGTTTTCACTAAACTTCCTTGCTAGGAGGGTTCCAGGTCAGCCAGGATGATAACCCAACACAGCACAGAAAACCCCAGGGTAGTAAGAATGCAGAATACATGACAGCTCACTGCTGAGTGTCAAATCTGGGATGTCTGCATCCAAGGTCCCCATCCCAAGGTCCTGGGCTAGTAGAGACCTGAAGTTTGTTTGAGATTCTTACCTCAAGCTCGGGATGAGTCCAAAACTGGGGAGTATCTTCAGCTCCCTTCACCTTCGAAGCAGGAGTGTTCTCTACTGTGCACCTTGAACGCAGAAGCCGAAACATCAGGATAATTAAGTCTGAGTCA